>NC_086325.1:104728214-104901411 GCF_036172605.1 Pelobates fuscus
ACTGAAAAAGTGCTCTAGGCATGATTTGCCCTTAATGGGCTAACCTGTTTGATAGGCAAACAGCCTGGGATGCATGTATTTCCCACTGACCTGCCACTAATTCAGACAGACCCTCCCACTTTCTGTGAGTGACTGCTTCCTTTGGACAGAGACAGTGACAATTGTGTCACTGGCCTGCAGGGCTGCCATCAGAAATTTTGGGGCCCCTGACAAAGCACAAGGTCTGGGCCCCCCCCCCCCCACCCGACCCCTCCCTCCCGAGCCCGCCCACGCCCTACCTAGTCCGCTGACAATGATGCGGGACTGAATGTGGTGTGTATAGTGTAAGTGAATTAGAATGTGTGTAATGGATGTAGTGTTTGTGTGTATTAGATACTGTTTGTGCAGTGAATGCAGAGTGTGTTAGTGTAGCAGATGCAGTGTGTATAGTGAATGCAGAGTGTGTTTGAGTAGTGGATGTAGTGTGTGTACAGTGATGTAGTGTGTGTTTGTGTAGTGGATGTAGTGTTTGTATGTACTAGATGAAATGTGTTTAGTGGATGCAGTGTCTGTAGTTGATGTAGTGTGTGTATTAGACGCAGTGTCTGTGTATAGTGAATGCAGAGTGTTTCAATTTGTGGTGGATGTAGTGTGTGTACTGTGAATACAGGATGTTTGTGTAGTGGATGCTGTGTGTACAGTTAATGCAGAGTGTGTGTCGTATAGTGAATCCAGAGTGTGTGCATAGTTTAGTGAATGCAGAGTGTGTGCATAGTTTAGTGAATGCAGAGTGTGTGTTAGTGTGTAATGAATGCAGAGTGTGTGTGAGTGTGTAGTGAATGCAGAGTGTGTCAGTGTAATGAATGTAGTGTGTGTGTTAGTGCAGCGAATGCAGAGTGTTTGTAAATGTGTAGTGAATGCAGAGTGTGTGTTAATGTGTAGTGAATGCAGAGGGTGTGTTAGTGTGTAGCGGATGCAGAGTGTGTGTTAGTGTAGTGAATGCAGAGTGTTAATGTGTAGTGAATGCAGAGAGTGTTTGAGTAGTGGATGTAGTATGTGTACAGTGATGTAGTGTGTGTTTGTGTAGTGGATGTAGTGTTTGTATGTACTAGATGAAATGTGTTTAGTGGATGCAGTGTCTGTAGTGGATGTAGTGTGTGTATTAGACACAGTGTCTGTGTATAGTGAATGCAGAATGTTTCAATTTGTGGTGGATGTAGTGTGTGTACTGTGAATACAGGATGTTTGTGTAGTGGATGCTGTGTGTACAGGTGATGCAGAGTGTATGTTAGTGTAGTGAATGCAGAGTGTGTGTCAGTATAGTGAATCCAGAGTGTGTGCATAGTTTAGTGAATGCAGAGTGTGTGTTAGTGTGTAATAAATGCAGAGTGTGTGTTAGGGTGTAGTGAATGCAGAGTGTGTCAGTGTAATGAATGTAGTGTGTGTGTTAGTGCAGCGAATGCAGAGTGTTTGTAAATGTGTAGTGAATGCAGAGTGTGTGTTAATGTGTAGTGAATGCAGAGGGTGTGTTAGTGTGTAGCGGATGCAGAGTGTGTGTTAGTGTAGTGAATGCAGAGTGTTAATGTGTAGTGAATGCAGAGAGTGTTTGAGTAGTGGATGTAGTATGTGTACAGTGATGTAGTGTGTGTTTGTGTAGTGGATGTAGTGTTTGTATGTACTAGATGAAATGTGTTTAGTGGATGCAGTGTCTGTAGTGGATGTAGTGTGTGTATTAGACACAGTGTCTGTGTATAGTGAATGCAGAATGTTTCAATTTGTGGTGGATGTAGTGTGTGTACTGTGAATACAGGATGTTTGTGTAGTGGATGCTGTGTGTACAGGTGATGCAGAGTGTATGTTAGTGTAGTGAATGCAGAGTGTGTGTCAGTATAGTGAATCCAGAGTGTGTGCATAGTTTAGTGAATGCAGAGTGTGTGTTAGTGTGTAATAAATGCAGAGTGTGTGTTAGGGTGTAGTGAATGCAGAGTGTGTCAGTGTAATGAATGTAGTGTGTGTGTAAATTTGTAGTAAATGCAGAGTGTGTGTTAATGTGTAGTGAATGCAGAGAGTGTCTTAGTGTAGTGAATGCAGAGTGTGTTAGTGTAGTGAATGCAGAGAGTGTGTTAGTGTAGTGAATGCAGAGAGTGTGTTAATGTGTAGTGAATGCAGAGTCTGTGTTAGTGTAGTGAATGCAGAGGGTGTGATAGTGTGTAGCGGATGCAGAGTGTGTGTTAGTGTAGTGAATGCAGAGAGTGTGTTAGTGTGTAGCGGATGCAGAGTCTGTGTTAGTGTAGTGAATGCAGAGAGTGTGTTAGTGTGTAGCGGATGCACAGTGTGTGTTAGTGTAGTGAATGCAGAGTGTGTTAGTGTGTAGCGGATGCAGAGTGTGTGTTAGTGTAGTGAATGCAGAGTGTGTGTCAGTATAGTGGATGCAGTGAGTGTGTTAGTGTGTAGTGTATGCAGAGTGCATGTTGTATTAGTGAATGCAGTGTGTGTATTGTATTAGTGTATGCACTGTGTGTGTTAGTGTATGCAGTGTGTGTTGTATTAGTGTATGCAGTGTGTGTGTTTGTGTATGCAGTGTGTGTTGTATTAGTGTATGCAGTGTGTGTGTTTGTGTATGCAGTGTGTGTTGTGTCAGTGTATGTAGAGTGTGTTGTGTTAGTGTATGCAGTGTGTGTTGTGTTAGTGTATGCAGTGTGTTGTGTCAGTGTATGCAGAGTGTGTGTTGTGTCAGTGTATGCAGTGTGTGTGTTGTGTCAGTGTATGCAGTGTGTGTGTGTTGTGTTAGTGTATGCGGTGTGTGTGTTGTGTTAGTGTATGCGGTGTGTGTGTTGTGTTAGTGTATGCGGTGTGTGTGTTGTGTCAGTGTATGCGGTGTGTGTTGTGTTAGTGTATGCGGTGTGTGTGTTGTGTCAGTGTATGCAGAGTGTGTGTTGTGTTAGTGTATGCGGTGAGTGTGTTGTGTCAATGTATGCAAAGTGTGGGTTGTGTAAGTGTATGCAGTGTGTGTTGTGTCAGTGCATGCAGAGTGTGTTGTGTTAGTGTATGCAGTGTGTGTTGTGTTGGTATATGCAGTGTGTGTGTTGTGTCAGTGTATGTAGTGTGTGTTGTGTTAGTGTATGTAGTGTGTGTGTGTGTGTGTGTTGTGTCAGTGTATGTGTTGTGTCAGTGTATGCAGTGTGTGTGTTTTGTCAGTGTATGTAGTGTGTGTGTGTGTTGTGTCAGTGTATGCAGTGTGTGTGTTTTGTCAGTGTATGTTGTGTGTGTGTGTTATGCCAGTGTATGTAGTGTGTGTGTGTGTGTGTGTGTGTGTTGTGTCAGTGTATGTAGTGTGTGTGTGTAAATTTGTAATGAGGAGGGGGAGGGGGGGTCATTTTAACATTATTAAAAAAAAAACAAAAAAAAATTGATTAATTAAATTGTTTCTCCCCCTCCCTGCTTACCTGTGTCTAGGGAGGGGGGAGATTCCATCCACGGTGGTCCGGTGGCATGGTGGGGCCCCCCGGCTTCCTGTTACCGCAGAGGGTGCCCAGGCCTCCAGCTTCTCCTCTTCTCTCCTCCAATAACTCTTGCGAGACCCGCGGAGCGTTGCCATGGCAACCGGGTCTCGCGAGAGTTATTAGCAGGGAGGAGAAGAGAAGAGGCTGGAGGCCTGGGCCCCCTCTGCGGCAACAGGGAGCCGGGGGCCCGCGGCTGCACACATAGATCGCGATATTCGCGATCTATGTATGCAGAGAGGGAAAGTGGGGCCCAGGACTGCCAGAGCAGTCCGGGCCCCCCAGGGCCGCCGGGCCCGTGACAACTGTCACGGTTGTCACCCCCTGATGGCGGCCCTGCTGGCCTGACCCTTTTATCCCCCTCTCAATGTTGGGGCATATGCATGCTGCACTTACTGTGGAGACCTGTAATACACTGATACACATTGTACATTACAGAGGGTCTCTATAGAAACATAGAAACATAAAAACATAGAATGTGACGCAAGATAAGAACCATTCAGACCATCTAGTCTGCCCAATTTTCTAAATACTTTCATTAGTCCCTGGCCTTATCTTATAGCTAGGATAGACTTATGCCTATCCCATGCATGCTTAAATTCCTTTACTTCAGCCGGAAGGCTAGTCCATGCGTCCACTACCCTCTCAGTAAAGTAATACTTCCTGATATTATTTTTAAACCTTTGCCCCTCTAATTTAAGACTATGTCCTCTTATTGTGGTAGTTTTTCTTCTTTTAAATATAGTCTCCTCCTTTACTGTGTTGTTTCCTTTTATGTATTTAAATGTTTATATCATATCCCCCGTCTCGTCTTTCCTCCACACTATACATGTTAAGTTCCTTTAACCTTTTCGGGTAAGTTTTATCCTGCAATCCATGAACCAGTTTAGTAGCCCTTTCTTTGAACTCTCTCTAAAGTATCAAAATCCTTCTGGAGATACGGTCTCCAGTACTGCGTACAATACTCCAAGTGAGGTCTCACCAGTGTTCTGCACAATGGCATGAGCACATCTCTCTTTCTACTGCTAATACCTCTCCCTATACAACCAAGCATTCTGCTAGCATTTCCTGCTGCTCTATTACATTGTCTGTCTAGCTTTAAGTCATTGAAATAATCACCCCTAAATCCCTTTCCTCAGATGTTGAGGTTAAGGCAGTGGCTGAATGACAGGCAACAGAGGGTTGTAGTCAATGGAGTATATTTGAAGCAGATGGGCTTGTCACCAGTGGGGTACTTCAGGGATCTGTACTTGGACCCATTCTCTTTAATATTTTTATTAGTGATATTGCAGAAGGTCTTGGTGGTAAAGTACTGTATATACTCGAGTATAAGTCGACCCGAATATAAGTCGAGACCCCTAATTTTACCCCCTAAAAATGGGAAAACTTATTGACTCAAGTATAAGACTAGGGTGGGAAATGCAGCAGCTACTGGTAAATTTCTAAATAAAATTAGATCCCCAAAAAATTATATTAATTGAATATTTATTTACAGTGTGTATGTAATGAATGCAGTGTGTGTATGTAATGAATGCAGTGTGTGTAATGAGTGCAGTGTGTGTGTGTAATGAGTGCAATGTGTGTATGAGTGCAGTGTATGTGTGTGTAATGAGTGCAGTGTATGTGTGTGTAATGAGTGCAGTGTGTGTGTGTAATGAGTGCAGTGTGCGTGTGAGTGCAGTGTGTGTATGAGTGCAGTGTGTGTGTGTGTGTAATGAGTGCAGTGTGTGTGTGAGTGCAGTGTGTGTGTGAATGCAGTGTGTGTGAGTGCAGTGTGTGTAAGAGTGCAGTGTGTGTATGAGTGCAGTGTGTGTGTGTGTAATGAGTGCAGTGTGTGTATGAATGCAGTGTGTGTATGAGTGCAGTGTGTGTATGAGTGCAGTGTGTGTGTGTGTAATGAGTGCAGTGTGTGTGTGTAATGAGTGCAGTGTGCGTGTGAGTGCAGTGTGTGTATGAGTGCAGTGTGTGTGTGTGTGTGTAATGAGTGCAGTGTGTGTGTGAGTGCAGTGTGTGTGTGAATGCAGTGTGTGTGAGTGCAGTGTGTGTAAGAGTGCAGTGTGTGTATGAGTGCAGTGTGTGTGTGTGTAATGAGTGCAGTGTGTGTATGAATGCAGTGTGTGTATGAGTGCAGTGTGTGTATGAGTGCAGTGTGTGTGTGTGTATGAGTATGTGATGCAGAGCCTTGGTGGGGGGTGGGCATTTTTATTATTATTTTTTACATTATTATTATAATATTTTTTAATATTATTATTTTAATATTTTGTTTATATTATTATTATTATTATTATTAATATATATTTTTTTTATATATTATTTAAATCTTTATTTATTTATTTTTGTCCCCCCTCCCTGCTTGATACATGGCAGGGAGGGGGGCTTTGACTCCCTGGTGGTCCAGTGGCATTGGCAGTTCAGTGGAGGGGGCTGGCAGAGAGCATTTCCTTACCTTTCCTGCAGCTCCTGTCAGCTCCCTTCTCTCTCCTGCGTTCCGGTCAGCTCCCTCTGCAAGTTTTGCGGTGTGAGTGCCGCGCGGAGCTCTGACCCCGCGGCTCTCGCAAGACTTGCAGAGGGAGCTGACCGGAACGCAGGAGAGAGAAGGGAGTTGACAGGAGCTGCAGGAAAGGTAACAGCTTCCTGCCAGCCCCCAACGGCCCCTTGTTTGTATTATGGCAATGTAAGTTGCCATAATACAGACACTCATTCGAGTATAAGACGAGTGGGGGGTTTTCAGCACAAAAAAATGTGCTGAAAAACTCGTCTTATACTCGAGTATATACGGTATGTCTTTTTGCTGATGATACTAAGATATGTAACAGAGTTGATGTTCCAGGAGGGATAAGCCAAATTGAAAATGATTTAGGTAAACTAAAAATATGGTCAGAGTTGTGACAGTTGACATTTAATGTGGATAAGTGCAAGATAATGCATCTTGGATGCAAAAACCCATTGGTAGAGTATAGGATATTTGATAGAGTCCTAACCATTAAACACTATTGGAATCCAAACTTAATGATTGCAGTTTATTGAAAAGGCTTCTGTGTGCAACAGTGTCAAAAGCCTTACTGAAATCTAGGTAAGCAATGTCTACTGCACCACCCCGATCTATTATTTTAGCTACCCAATCAAAAAAAAACAAAAAGATTAGTTTGGCATGATCTCCCTGAAGTAAACCTTCCAACAATCCTATCATTTAACATGGATTCCATTACTTTTCCCACTACTGAAGTAAGGCTTACTGGTCTATAGTTGCCCGACTCCTCCCTACTACCTTTCTTGTGAATGGGCACAACATTCGCTAACTTCCAATCTTCTGGGACTACACCTGTTAATGATTGGTTAAATAAACCTGTTAATGGTTTTGCTAGTACATCAATAAGCTCTTTTAATAACTTTGGGTGTATTCCATCAAGGTCCCATTGACTTTACTTTACTTTTGACAGTTGAAATAGAACCTCTTCCTCTGTAAACTCACATGTAACAAATGACTAATTTGTCGATTTTCCAAAGTGAGGTCCCTTTCCTTAATTTTCATCTGTAAATACTGAACAAAAATATTAATTGAGTCAGTCAGTTAGACCTTTATCTTCTTCTACATACCTTCCTTCTTTTGTTTTTAATCTAACTAATCCTTGTTTTACTTTCCTTTTCTCATTTATGCATCTAAAAAATGTTTTGTCCCCTTTTTTTACTGACTGTGCTATTTTCTCTTCTGTGTGTGATTTGGAAGCTCTTATAACTTGCTTAGCCTCTTTCTGCCTAATCTTATAGATCTGTCTATCTTTCTCACTCTGGGTTTTATTATAATAACTAAATGCTAACTTTTAGTTTTTTACTCTTTTGGCCACATCTGCGGAGTACCACCTTCTGGCACACACTGTGTTTTACTGCAATACTTTGTTATCCATAAATGCAGACTATATATAGAGTGCCCTATACTAATATGGGCACCTTTGGTAAATATAAGCAAATAAGGCAGTGAAACAGTGTCTTTATTGATTAACATTTTGATCTTTTGCTTAAAAAAAATACACATAAATATTTGCTTAAATACATGTGAGCCACAATATTGGCACCCTTTTAGTCAATACTTTGTGCTACCTCCCTTTGCCAAGATTACAACTCTGAGTCTTCTATAATGCCTGATCAGGTTGAAGAATGCATGGCATTCCTCTATACAGAATTTCTCCAGACCCTTCAAATTTTAAGGTCAATGACTCTCCTCTTCAGTTCACTGCAAAGATTTTCTATGGAGTTCAAGTCAGGAGACTAGGATGGCCATCACAGGACCTTGATTTTGTGGTCAGTAAACATTTTTAGTGTTGCTGTTTTTGTTTTTTCTGACAATCTTTATTTTCCGTTTTTTGTTTTTTTGTTTCACAAAGTAGTATAGCGATGTACAGAGGTTGGGAATAGTTCTGGGGGAGGAGACAGAGGGGAAAGTAGGGAAGGGAGAGGGAGTGACAGAGAAAAAAAAGGGTTTATCATGAGCAGCGAGTACATGGTAGAGATGCCCCTTGCGACATGTTATCTCCTAGTGCATAGTATCTCAAATTGCGTCAGGGGCCTCTGTATCTGTCCTCGGCCTGGCCTGTTCCCATAGTACGTTTTTACTTGGTGGTAGCGGAAGCGCTCCAGCTGGGTCGGTTGTCTGTCCAGCACTAATGCTGTGAAGGTCTTAAGCTGGGCGGAGGTGCACCATTGGTGCCAGCCAGGACTCTGGCACTCAGTCCACTGGCCAGGTCTGGGTTATGTGTAATTGGGGTAAGAGGGTTGGGCGATGTCGACAGTCGTTGTTGAAAGCGGAGTGTACACCAGACACCCAGTGTAGCATCTATCATGGGGTTATTGGTGCGTAGGGCACTCATTGTCTGGTTGCATAGTCAGAGTGTGGACGGGATTTTACTGTCTGCTTGTTGAATCTCCATGTCCACCCATTGCTTCCTCGAAAGGGTGAGAGTGCCAGTCCAGTAACCGGTGTAGATGGGCAGCGTGGTAGTACGTTACAATCAATGGGAGAGTGACGCCCTTCTTCCGGTTTGGGCAGTTCTAGGAGGACCTGTCTGGTTGGTCGGTGATTCCATATGAACTTCTACGGATTGTGATCGGAATGGTCTGGAATAAGTACAGAATGCGTGGCAAGACATTCTTCTTGACCACATTGATACAGCCGAACCACGAGATGTATTGGGGAGTCCAACGTTGCATATCCTTCTGGAGCATGGTTAGCAAAGGGAGGTAGTTAAGTCGGTACAACTGACTAAGGTCCCATGTGAGCCATATGCCCAGGTATCAAATTTTATCCTCGCACCAAGTGAAGGAGAACTGCGCCCGAATAAGTGCAGTGGAAAAACGGGTCACATGACAGATGGAGCGCCTCTGACTTGTCTATATTCAGTTTTAGATTGGAGAGTTAACCGAACCGTCCAAAAGCTGCCAGCAGCTGCGGTAGGGAAACACTGGGCTGCTCTAGGAAGAAGAGCATATCGTCCGCATATGCTGCTATGCGGTGATCCCTCATTCCAGAGGTGAACCCTGTAATATCCCCATCCCGTCTCACCGCCTCCACAAAGTGCTCTAGAGAGAGGGCAAACAGGAGGGGAGATAGGGGGTACCCCTGGCGCGTACCATTCTGGATCGGAAATGGGGCAGTCAGTGAACCATTAATGCAGATACGACACGTCGGGGGTTGTGTACAGTGACTGCACCCAGGCTTGCATGTGTGGTCCCAGCCCCATGTGCTGGGATGTGCTTGCTAAGTATAGCCAGTCTACATGATCAAACGCTTTTTCCGCACCTGTGGAAAGGAGCACCATGTCTTTCTTGGCTGACTGAGCGGCATGGATAATGTTGAGTGCTCTAAAGGTGTTATCTAGCCCCTCCTTTCCTGGAATAAAGCCCACCTGGTCAGTATGAATCAGACCAGGTAGGACCCGTGACAGTCGGAGGGCCATAGCTTTAGCAAACAGTTTTAGATCCGCATTCAGGAGCGAGATAGGCCGGTAGCTAGAGCAGTTGGTTGGGTCCTTGCCCTCTTTTGGAATGATTGTCACCACCGCGGCTAGTGAGTCTGAAAGGAACTGCCTCCCATGTGGATAGAGTTGGTCCCCTTTATGAGCCTTGGTAAGAGGATATCTCAGAACGTGTGCAAATATGCAAGGGGGAGGACATCAGTAAACCTTTTTAGTGTTGCTGTTTTTGGGTTTTTTTTTTACAATCTTTATTTTCCATTTATCAACCAGCCCCAATCTTTATTTTTTTGTTTCACAAAGTAGTATAGCGATGTACAGAGGTTGGGAATAGTTCTGAGGGAGGAGTTTTTGACAGCTTTAGTGCCTCGTTCAGCTCCTCTATGGTCAGTGGTTGTTCCAATTCCTCAGCTGTCACCGCAGACAGTGTTCTAGCAATGTTTTGATCTAAGAAATCAGTGATCAAGCGGAGCCGCTGGTGTGTGGCCTCACCCTGGCGCGATTGGGCAAGGTTATACAGTTCGGTATAGTAAGATTGGAATGCTCGTAGGATACCCTCAGGCAGTCTCCCCTCTACCATGCAGCCTAATTTTGTGGAAATTACATAATCGTCGCCTGTCCCTCAGTTGTCGAGCCAATAATTTCACGGTCTATTTGACTTCTTAAGTGTGTGTAGGAGGCCTTCCGCTAAGAGGTCTCTTAATTGTCTGCGTGTGTCGGTCAGTTGGAGATATGTATTGTCTGCAAGAGTCCATTTATGTGTGTTTTTGAGGTCAGTCATTTTGCTGAGTAGAGAGGCCATATGCTTGGCTCGAGCCTTCTTGCAGTGCGTACAGACTTTGATGTAGTGATCACGTACTTGTGAGCTTCCCAAACTGTCAGAGGGGGAGTGTCGGGGGAGTCATTGGTCTCAAAGTAGTGGGTCAGTTCTTGTCTCACTGGTTCCAGTGCCTCTATGTCCGTGAGCAGATTTTCATTCAACTTCCACTGGTGATTATATAAGGGGGAGCGCAGTGTAAGTGAAACTGGCAAGTGATTGGAGCTAACCGTGAACCCTATATCCGAGTGAATGAGTAGGGCAAGAATTCTTGTACTAAAAAGAAGTAGTCAATGCGGCTATAGTGTTTGTGTACTGCTGAGTAGAACGTGAAGTCCCTATATTCGGGGTGCACCACCTTCCAGCAATCAACCAGCCCCAGCCGCAACAGAGATTGCCAAGCCATTTGAATGTGTCGTTGGGGAAAGGAGCTAACCTTCCTACAGGAGTCTTGTCATGGTACCAGGGGTAGGTTAATGTCGTCTGCAATATCACTAATAAAAATATTAAAGAGAATAAGTCCAAGTACTGATCCCCGAGATACCCCACTGGTTACTAGACCTTGCTTCGAATATACCCCATTAACTACAACCCTCTGTTGTCTGTGACTCAGCCACTGCCTTACCCATGCAACAAAATTGGAATCCAAACTTAAAGATTGCAGTTTATTGATGAGTCTTCTATGTGGAACAGTGTCAAAAGCCTTACTGAAATCTAGGTAAGCAATGTCTACTGCACCACCCTGATGTATTATTTTAGTTACCCAATCAAAAAAATCAATAAGATTAGTTTGGCATGATCTCCCTGACATAACCCATGTTGTCTCTGATCTTGAAATCCATGTGATTTTAGATGTTCAACAATCCTATCATTTAACATGGTTTCCATCACTTTCCCCATTACTGAAGTTAGGCTTACTGGCCTATAGTTGCCTGACTTCTTCCTACTACCTTTCTTGTGAATGGGTACATTTACTAAGTTCCAGTCTTATGGGACTACTCCTGTTAACAATGATTGGTTAAATAAATCCGTAAATGGTTTTGCTAGTACACCACTAAGTTCTTGTAATAACTTTGGATGTATCCCTCAGGCTATAAGAAACAAATATTGTACATTACTGTGGGACTCTGATATATTTATTTTTACTTTGGTAATATTCTATAACATGCGCCTATTAACTGCAAGAGCTACTATTATATTCTTATACACCTTTATATACAAATCAGATTTTAATAGAAGATCTGTAATACACCCACATACAATACACATGACTAATTAATATGGATCTGTTAATACACCCACATACAATGCACATTGCTGGGGGATCTATAATACAAACACATACAATGCACATTACTGGGGGATCTGTAATACGCCCACATACAATGCACATTACTGGGGGATCTGTAATACACCCACATACAATGCACATTACTGGGGGATCTGTAATACACCCACATACAATGCACATTACTGGGGGATCTATAATACACCCACATACAACATACATTACTGGGGGATCTATAATACACCCACATACAACATACATTACTGGGGGATCTATAATACGCCCACATACAATGCACATTACTGGGGGCATTTAATAGAGGCTCTGTAATACATCCATATGCAATGCACATATGGTTATTAATGAGTTGTAGTTCTAAAACAGCTGGAGATCTACCTTTGTCCACATCTAATATAAAAGAGCCAATAATTAAACGGTTCTTTTTATTATAGACAGCACAAAAATGCAATGCACTGTGGGTGGTATGTATATAGCTTTATAATGACACTCAGACTCTTCATTCTTAATGTATTATACAGATGATGCAGAAAAAAAACCCCATAAATTAATAAATAAAATAAAATGTAAATTAAAAGATTGTTTTAACGTTCCTATCACTACGATAGTGAGCTCTCACCAAACCATAAGTTTCTTTCAAAAGATACATCTGAGATCACTACAGCTGCACTGACCTTCCCATCAAAGACATCAAGCATTTGCTCTTAGGCTTAAAGTAATATAGCCAATTACTATCATTGATGGATAGTCGTTCTCACAACACAGAACTCCCTAGAGCTAGCCATCAACCTGGTTAACTAAGCACCACTTGGAAATGCCACCTACTCACTTCCTGGACTACAATAATGGGTAAGTGCTAGTGACTGGTGCCATACTCCCAAGGTGTGGAACCAGAAGAAATACACAGACATGATCCACCACTCTATGCCAAAAAAGTAGGACATTGTTAATTTGCTTCCGAGTGGTTCTGAACTCAGAGGCTGTGGCCAAGATCAACACGCAGTAACCTCTTGGAAGACATCATACAGTATTGCTCTGTGGCACTCTTGATGATATGTTGCCATATACTAGTTTACCTTTAAGATCTATTGTGTATGTGCTTGCTTATAAACTTCAGTTTCACGCAACTTTCAGTTATGTCCCTCTATGCAGTGATGCGCGTGACAATCTGTCATTACCAGTTGGAAATCTCTCCTAATGAAAGCTAGTCACATTTCTACATAGTCAATTTCTGATAACTGTAGACCAAGCATGTCAAACGCGCGGCCCACAATGAATATTTTTGCGGTCCAGCGAGCCGCGAGTTTGCCATGTTTACTAAAGCAGAGTAGGCACCTGCTCGCCCCACATTGCAGGTGCCTACTCTGCCAAAATTACCTGGCCGGAGAGGCGAGGTCCCTGGCAGCACCGAGGGAGCTCAGTCTTCCTGCTCCTCACTGCTCCCTCGCGCGCGCCCTCTGTAGTTGTCAGGATCGGGACAGGGATCCAACACGCAGAGTACAAACAGGTGGTAGGTACGTATACCGGACCTTAGAATGGCCGGACTTAACGTAAGGAGTAAGTAGAGAATGGTCTAGGAACAAGCCGAGGTCGAGGGAACGAGAGGACAGGTAAGCGAGAGACAAGCCGAGTCAAAGGGTAACAGAGATAAACAGGGTAGTACAAACAAGCCGGGTCAGAACCAAAGAGACAACTAGAATACAACAGCACTGAGTGACTAGACAGGCTAGAACCACGACAGGGCAATGAGCAGATGCCGAAAGCCTTACTTTATACCTTGATTCTAGAGGGTAATCACGCCCCCGACGAGTCCTGATTAGTGCTCGGGACTTGACTGACAGGTCGACCCGGGTTGGCGTCATGACGTCGACTACTGAGCGTCGCGTCATATAAGGAAGTAGATCCCTCGCGGTCGGCTTGTAAATAGCCGAGAGAACCGCGAGGAACGGAAGAAACAACCCCTCTGGGAGGATAAACGTCTGAGGTAGAGACTACAGGTACCCTGACAGTACCCCCCCTCTCAGAAACGCCCACCGGGCGGAAGGAACCGGGACGAGATGGAAAACGGGAGTGAAAAGCCCTGCGGAGGCGAGGAGCATGTACATCCTCCTGAGGTACCCAAGTCCTCTCCTCAGGACCATATCCCTTCCAGTCAATAAGATATTGTAACTTCCCCCGGGAGATTCGAGAATCGATGATGGAGTTGATTTCATACTCCTCCTGACCCTCAACCTGAACAGAGCGAGGAGAGGATATAGTGGAGGAAAATCTGTTACAGACTAGCAGTTTCAGTAAAGAAACATGAAAGGAGTTAGGAATGCGTAAGGCAGCTGGAAGAGCTAGGCGATACGCAACTGGGTTAATTCGAGTCAGAACCCTGTAAGGGCCAATGTAACGAGGAGCGAATTTCATAGAAGGAACCTTCAAACGAATGTTTCTAGTACTCAACCATACCCTATCACCTGGAACAAAAACCGGAGCCGCCCTTCTGTGCTTATCAGCATGTTTCTTGAACAACATGGAATTATGTAGGAGAATTTGTCGAGTCTGATCCCACAACTTCCTCAAATTGGCAACATGAACATCAACCGACGGTACCCCTTGGGAAGGAGAAACCGAGGGAAGAATGGAAGGATGAAAGCCATAATTCATGAAGAAGGGACTGGAACGAGTAGAATCACAAACGAGATTATTGTGTGCAAACTCCGCCCAAGGAATCAAACCGACCCAATCGTCCTGGTGTTCAGAAACAAAACAACGCAAATATTGTTCAATCTTTTGATTGGTACGTTCAGCAGCTCCGTTAGACTGAGGGTGATAGGCAGAAGAAAAATTCAATTTGATGCCTAGTTGAGAACAGAAGGATCTCCAAAAACGTGAAACAAATTGGGAACCTCTATCGGAAACAATTTCGGATGGTATCCCATGTAAGCGAAAAATCTCTCTCGCGAATATCTCCGCCAATTCAGGAGAAGTCGGGAGTTTAGTTAAGGGCACGAAATGAGCCATCTTAGTAAACCTATCAACCACCGTGAGGATCACAGTCTGTTTTTTAGAAACAGGCAAATCTACAATGAAGTCCATAGCCAAACAGGACCATGGTCTCTCTGGAATGTTCAAGGGATGTAACAACCCACATGGAAGCGTATGAGGTTGCTTAGTCTTCATACAGACTTCACATGCTCCGATGAAATCCCTAATATCCTTCCGTAAAGAAGGCCACCAGAAATCTTTAGAGATCAAGGAACATGTCTTGCGAATACCCGGATGCCCAGCCGCCTTACTGTTGTGAAAACACTGTAAGAGTTCCAGTTGGAGTTCAGGAGGAATGGAATGCCTTGCCCCAGGAGTCTGTCTAGGCGCCAGATGCTGCAACTTCATGATCTGACCAAGCAACGGAGAGTGAATCTTAAGACTCGTGTTGGCGATAATATTGCACCTGGGTACTATAGAAGACAAAACAGGCTCAGATATCGCAGAAGGTTCATAATGTCGAGACAAAGCATCGGCTTTAGAATTCTTAGAACCAGGTCTATAAGTGAGCACGTAATTGAAATGCGTGAGGAATAAAGACCAACGAGCTTGCCTGGAGGACAAGCGCTTGGCCTCCCCAATATAGGACAGGTTCTTGTGGTCTGTCAAAATAGTAACAGGATGTAAGGTGCCCTCCAATAAATGTCTCCACTCCTTTAAAGCCATGATAACTGCTAGTAGTTCCCTGTCACCAATGTCATATCTGCTCTCAGGGCCTGATAGTTTCTTGGAAAAAAAAAACCCTGGATGTAAGGGCTTATCCACACCTAACCTTTGGGACAGGATAGCACCTATACCTGTCTCTGAGGCGTCGACCTCGAGTAGGAAAGGCAGAGTCGTATCAGGGTGAACTAAAATTGGTGCAGAAGCAAACAGTTCCTTGAGTGTTTTGAAGGCAAGAAGGGCTTCAGTAGACCAGTTCTTAGTGTCAGCCCCCTGTCTGGTCATATTGGTAATAGGAGCTATAATTGAAGAGTAACCCTTAATGAAGCGCCTATAATAGTTGGAGAATCCAATAAACCTCTGAATGGCCTTGAGGCCCCTGGGTAAAGGCCAATCCAAAATGGACTGGAGCTTATCCGGGTCCATCTTAAACCCTTCCCCAGAAATCACATAACCAAGAAAGTTTATCTGGGATTGGTCAAAGCTGCATTTCTCCAATTTGCAGTACAGGCCATGTTGAAGAAGCTTGCGCAATACCCTTCCGACTTGTCTGTGGTGAGTCTCAATCTCTCTAGAGTGTATAAGTATATCATCCAGATATACAATAACGCAGTCATGTTGAAATTCCCTAAGAACTTCATTGATCAGGTCCTGAAATACTGCCGGTGCATTACAGAGGCCAAAAGGCATTACTGTGTATTCATAGTGCCCATAACAGGTATTGAACGCCGTCATCCACTCGTGTCCCTGCTGAATTCTCACCAAGTTATACGCCCCTCTGAGATCTAACTTGGTGAAAATCTTGGAGCCTTTTAGACGATCAAAGAGCTCGGTAATCAAAGGAATTGGGTAGGCATTTCTAATGGTTATTTTGTTCAAACCTCGATAATCAATGCAAGGTCTTAGTGTACCATCCTTCTTTTTAACAAAAAAAAACCCAGCCCCGGCAGGAGAGGAGGATCTCCTAATGAATCCTTTTTCAAGGTTCTCACGAATATACTCCTCTAAGACTAAGTTCTCTTTACTGGACAAAGGATATACATTACCCCTGGGGGGCATAGTACCAGGTAGTAGATTAATCTTACAATCAAAAGACCTGTGTGGAGGTAAAGTATCAGCATTCTTTTTGTCAAATACTGCCTTTAAATCCAGGTACAGGGGCGGTATTTGTACCTCTGTAGAGTAGGTAGAATTAATCGGTGTGTTAACTGCGCAAAACGGTGACACTGTCCGTAAGCACCTGTCCTGACAACCCTGACCCCATGAGATTATCTCCCCTAATTCCCAATCAATAATAGGGTTATGTTTTTTTAACCAAGGGTACCCCAGGACTATGGGAACAGAAGGAGAAGAAATAAGCAATAAAGATATGTCTTCCTCGTGTAAGATACCAACAGTTAATTTAACGGGTATGGTTTCACGGAAAATAACAGGCTCAACTAAAGGTCTACCATCTATGGCCTCAACGGCCAAGGGTGTCTCCCTTAACTGGGATGGGATAGCGTGTTTGGTAACAAAAACTTGGTCGATAAAGCTCTCAGCAGCTCCGGAATCTATCAATGCCATAGTTTCTAGTACTCCCTTCTCCCAAGTTAAAGAAACGGGTAGCAGAAGCCTGTGATCTTTATAATTAAGATTAGAGGACAAAATAGAAACACCTAAGGCCTGTCCTCTAGAGAAACTTAGGTGCGAGCGTTTCCCGAGCGATTAGGACAATTTAGGCGTAAATGACCTCTGACTCCACAGTACATACACAACAACTCCCTTCTCCTGTACTGTCTCTCCTCTTCTGAGAGGCGAGTATTGCCTATCTGCATAGGTTCTGGAAAAAGTGAGGTTGTGGATTCAGAACTGTGAAATGAAGGAGCTAGTTTAAAGGAAGGTCTACGGTTTCTCTCTCGAGTGTTCTGCCTCTCTCTTAAACGTTCGTCAATGCGAGAAATAAAAGAAATTAAATCCTCCAAATTTTTAGGAAGCTCTCTAGTAGCAACCTCGTCAAGGATTATGTCTGATAACCCGTTTAAAAATACATCTATATAAGCCTGTTCATTCCACTTAACCTCTGCCGCCAAGGACCTGAACTCTAGTGCATAATCCACAAGTGTTCGGTTTTCTTGTCTAAGGCGCAACAGTAATCTAGCTGCATTGACCTTTCTACCTGGAGGGTCAAAAGTTCTTCTGAAAGCAGCTACAAAGGCATTATAATTATATACTAACGGATTATCATTTTCCCACAATGGATTGGCCCATCTCAAAGCTTTCTCAACAAGTAATGTGATAATAAATCCAACCTTCGCCCTATCTGTAGGATAGGAGCGGGGTTGTAATTCGAAATGGATACCTATTTGGTTTAAGAAACCACGACACTTCTCTGGAGAACCACCATAACGTACAGGTGGAGTGATACGGGAAGAAGCACCTACAGTAGCTACCTCTAGACCTGAACTCACAGGAGAGATAGAAGTATTACGCATCTCCTCTGGTTGATTACTAGAACGAGATAGTAACGCCTGTAGTGCTAGAGCCATCTGGTCCATTCTGTGATCCATGGCGTCGAACCTAGAGTCAGAAGGACCAACCTGAGTGTTTGTACCTGCAGGATCCATTGGCCCTGTCGTAATGTCAGGATCGGGACAGGGATCCAACACGCAGAGTACAAACAGGTGGTAGGTACGTATACCGGACCTTAGAATGGCCGGACTTAACGTAAGGAGTAAGTAGAGAATGGTCTAGGAACAAGCCGAGGTCGAGGGAACGAGAGGACAGGTAAGCGAGAGACAAGCCGAGTCAAAGGGTAACAGAGATAAACAGGGTAGTACAAACAAGCCGGGTCAGAACCAAAGAGACAACTAGAATACAAGAGCACTGAGTGACTAGACAGGCTAGAACCACGACAGGGCAATGAGCAGATGCCGAAAGCCTTACTTTATACCTTGATTCTAGAGGGTAATCACGCCCCCGACGAGTCCTGATTAGTGCTCGGGACTTGACTGACAGGTCGACCCGGGTTTGCGTCATGACGTCGACTACTGAGCGTCGCGTCATATAAGGAAGTAGATCCCTCGCGGTCGGCTTGTAAATGGCCGAGAGAACCGCGAGGAACGGAAGAAACAACCCCTCTGGGAGGATAAACGTCTAAGTCTCTCACCTCCTCTGAGGTAGAGACTACAGGTACCCTGACAGTAGTGATGCCGGGTGCCGAAATATGACGTCATTCCGGCACCCGGTATCATTAAACTGTGCACGTGAGGAAACAGGAAGAACTGAGCTCCAAAGAAAAGATCAGGGAGAGGCCCCACACCAGCTCCCAAAGGTAGGGAGCAATAAATAAAATTATGTGACTGTGTGCAAGAATGTGTAAATGTGTGTGTGTGTCTGTCAGTGTGTGTGTGTCTGTCAGTGTGTGTGTGTGTGTCTGTCAGTGTGTGTTTGAGTCTGTCAGTGTGTGTTGGTCAGTGTTGCGATGGCCACGGCTGGACAGTGGAGGACCTGGAGGTGCACGGAGGCATGGAAAGCAACATCACATTTTGACGTGACATCAACGTGCTCCACCTTCACAGGTTTTCAAGGAGTAGCAGAAGGATCCGTTTGGCACAGGATGCGGACGTTGGGGGTATACCAGAGGTCGTTGGGGGTATACCAGAGGCTGGACTCCGGAGTAAAATACAGGCAGCAGCAAATTGAGTGGAGTCTGCTTTTTGGCTAATATTGTTTTTTTTTTTTTTTAAACAAGTGCTGGGTTTCAGTAGAGAGGGTTGCTGGGATTTAGTACAGAGGGGGGGGGACTGAGATTTAGTACAGAGGGCAGGACTGGGGTTTAGTAGAGGGGGATGCTAGTTTTTTTTATACTGTACTTTTCAAAACAAACCTACTTTCTATGAAAATTTAAGGTTTTGTCTTTTTTGCGGCCCACATAAACTTAAACCTTGTTTATGTGGCCCGTGCTAGCCTTTTAGTTTGACATGCTTGCTGTAGACAGTAGGGAGTGTTATCATGATTATGTACCAAAATGCTGCTAAACTTATGTGAACCTCCACTTATTCAATGCTTTGACAGATTCATCATACACAACATATATGCATATTTATTAATTATTATTACAACTATAAATGTGCAATTCTCTCATACTGAATTTACATTTGAAATATAAAAACATATAAAAGTGAAAGATTATACTTTGGGGATATATATTAAACTACAAATTATGGATATTTGATGCCACAATAGTAGGGTTGGAAACAGCTGAAGAGGAGAGTATTTCAAATTAAGCAACTTTACCTTAAGATCTGCCATAACTTTGTAAATTTACCACAATTCCAATGTAAAGTAATGATCCTGTAAGTATTACAATTTCAGATACTGAATGCCGTAAAAATTCCTCTACAGAAAAGTAAGGTTTCTTGGCAGATTTGCAGTTCTAATTTCCCGAAACACAGAGAGGACATCCAGATCCAGGAAATCAGCCATTTATATAACAGTTTAAAGGGCCCAGAGGACATGAAACTTGTACTTCTGAAAGGTATCTCATTAACAGGGAGATGAGCTCATTAACTGGTCCCAGCTCGTTAATAGGTAGGAAATAATTACTTATTGTAGAACACACGTAAAAATGCTTTGAAATCTAGTCACTGTCACATTTCTTTACTGAGATGTCTTTCCAACTGTTAGACATTGAGTTCCTGCATGTTATCAGAATGTCAAAATGCTATCCAAGTGGCTAAAATGCAGTATAGTCCTCCATTTTGCAAGTGTCCCAAGTCCACCAGCAGCCAACCATTGCCCTGGCTGGTGAGACTCAAATGACAATTTATATTTTACTAAGTAAAGGAGCATGATGCTGTCACTATGAAATTGAGAAACAGTGGGTTGCTGTTGAATGAAAGTCAATAGCTCATAGATTGCGAATCTGCAATACCCCTCCCATTTGGAGCACCCAGTGCATATATGATAGAAGACAGATGTTCACAATCACAGCATCCCTCTCTGTTCTTTACAACTCCCCTTACCATCACATGATGCAGCACTTCTACTTACCGAAGAACCTGGGTCGAGACAATCTGCGTTTACCAGGAGTGGTGGAGCCCCAGCCTATTGAAGGAAGAAAGAGTAGGTTAGTAGATTGTATGGACAAATATTTCATCACTATCATATCTATTAAATAGGCTTAATATTCTGATAACAGTAGTGTTACAAAATACAAGCAAACCTGGTAACTACAGCTTCTTGACAACACAAGACTAGATTCTATACAGCTGGTGACACAAAATCTCCAAGTAGGACCCAACTATACATCAAAGGAGAGGAAGACGTTGGATGGCCACTGACAAAATTAAAATAATACTAAACGATATAAAGCCAACTCATGCACACAAAAAATACTGTTGTTTTGTGTAACAATTAAATAAATGTTTATTGTACGTTATTCATTTTTGTCTGATAAAAAGTTGCAATCTTTATTATTATAAAAAATATTTGAAAGAAATATGTTAACTGCTATGTTTAATGTCATCCTGAAAAAGAATGTGTATTATAAGCTTAAAGGGATACTATAGGTACCAACTCAACTTTAGCTTAAAGCGGCACTGTCACCGTCTTGGGACTTTGCATAATTTGCAAGACTCCGAAGGTGACATTGCCAGTACAGTGGCCGAGGGGGATGGGGGGGGGGGGGGGGCGGCAGGAAAAGGTGAATTTAACTTATTTGAACTTTGTGGGTGCCACCATCTTTTTCCAGTTGGTCATCAAGTACAGCATTGAGGTGTGTGGGGGATCCTGTGAGACCGGCTGGGAGATTGACACATCTAGACAGCAGTAGCAGTAGAAGTGTTAGGCATAGAAATATACTGAGACAAAGTAGTCCATACTTTGTCTCAGTATATCTCTTGACTAAGTTGGATCATATATTGCATCTAACCCCCATCATTTTTGCCTGGGTTATGTGTTTCGGAAAAAAAAACAAAAACATTACATACTGTAAGCTTTGAAATTGCTGTCCTATTTAGTGAATGAGTGGAAAAGGTGAATTTAACTTATTTGAACTTTGTGGGTGCCACCATCTTTTTCCAGTTGGTCATCAAGTACAGCATTGAGGTGTGTGGGGGATCCTGTGAGACCGGCTGGGAGATTGACACATCTAGACAGCAGTAGCAGTGTCTAGAAGTGTTAGGCATAGAAATATACTGAGACAAAGTAGTCCATACTTTGTCTCAGTATATCTCTTGACTAAGTTGGATCATATATTGCATCTAACCCCCATCATTTTTGCCTGGGTTATGTGTTTCGAAAAAACAACAACAACATTACATACTGTAAGCTTTGAAATTGCTGTCCTATTTAGTGAATGAGTGCGCTGAATCTTGTACAGGCCCAGACTGGCCATCAGGCACAGCGGGCAAATGCCCGGTGGGTCGCAATGGCCATGGCCCGAGGTCGGCAGGGGAGATCACAGGATCTCCCCTGCCGGTCCATGCAGGGCCCGCGCTATCCAACGCCGGCCCTGCTGCATTTCATGACGGGCCTCCTCACCGGCCCACTATCACTAACAAGCGGCCGCCGGCTGGGAAGGGAGAGAGGAGCTCTATCTTGCAGCTCCGCCGACGGAGCGTTGCCATGGCACTTGCTATTTCCCCTATACACACACTCTCTACAGCACCTAGCCACACATGCATTACATGCACCACAAACACAACACGACTAAAACCGACCTTATTGCACAATACCACACCACAATCAGCTCACTCTACACACATGCAATCACACAAGCAGGCTCCAAACACATGCACAATACTCTTTCCCTGCCCTTTTGTCTCCTGGTATCCCATTTATAGAGACACCAGAGACAAGTTGCAAGAAAACACAGCCAAGCATGTTATTAAATTTGCTTGCACTGTGCAGAAAAAATACAGGGTCTTTTTCCCATGCTAGAGCCCTTCAGCAGAGCTTTGCGCATGGTCTGCCCTGAAAGAGCATTGAACCAACATGCTCACTTTGAGAGGGGGCGTGCTTGTCATTCGTAATGACAAAACACACGCTCTCTGCCCCGCCCCCTTCTTAGTGGGTCGCTGTGATTAAAAAACATAGATTCACCTTTATTCATCCTTTACAGCAAGCATGTCAAACTCAAAGTCTGGATCGGGCCACATAAACAAGGTTTAAGTTGATGTGGGCCGCCAAAAAAAATACAGTACATTTTCATAGAAACAGGTTAATTTTAAAAAGTACAGTATAAAAAAACCCTAAGATCCCCCTCTACTAAACCACAGCACCCCCCTCTACCACCCTGTGCCAAATCTGATCCTCCCGCTGACACACACACACATATTCACTGACAGACACACACATACAGACACACTGACACACACACACATACATACAGAAACACTGAAAGACACACACACATTGAAAGACACTCACTGACAGACACACACATACTTGCTGACCGACACAGACACATACATACTCACAGACAGACAGACACACACACTGACAGACACACACACATACTCACAGACAGACACATACATACAGACACACACATACTCACTGACAGACACACACTCACTGACAGACACACACACTGACACACACACTGACACAGACACTGACACAGACACACTCACACACTTACACATTCTTACACATATATGTTTCCTTATTGCACCTTACCTTATGGAGCCGATGGGGGGCATCTCCCTGGGGTCCTTCCTGCTCCTAACTGCTCCCTTGCACGGTTTAGTGATGCAGGGTGCCTGAATATGACGTCATAGTCTGGCGCCCGGCTTTACTTCAGACGGCGTGTGCGAGGGAGCAGTGAGGAGCAGGAACTCTGAGCTCCCTCGCGGCCATTCTCCCCGGCCGGGTAAATGTAAGCAGAGTAGGCACCTGCAATATGGGGAAAGCAGCTGCCTACTCTGCTATAACACCAGCATCTACTCGCGGCTCACCGGGCCGCAAAGATAGTCCTTGTGGGCCGCGAGTTTGACATGCTTGCTTTACAGGAATAGGATGAGTGATATAAGAGCTTGTAGCCCACCAGAATGCAAAATATAAATGTATGAAAGTATAAGGTCTATATATGGCCATAATGCCAGTACACAATAAGTACAGTTGCCTGGCTAAAACAAGGCATTGTTACATTGTACACATTCCTCCCTACACTGGCTGCCCAATGAAATGTGATTCAACTCTAAAATAATTTTAAAGTGACTTTCATCCATCATCAATGAATGGATGTGGCAATGCTTGACAAAGACCGCTTAGGTTGAAACATTGCAGGGTACATTGTTTGATGATAGATTAAAGTGGCATTAACATTATTTTGGAGTTTGTGCCTCTTTTTTGTTCACTTTGTATTTCCCACTGTATCTGGAGCAGGGGTCCAGAAGGTTCCACCATCAATAACATATGGTGAATGCTGACTGCTGGTCCCACGCAGTTTGCTTCATTTTACTGTAGCGGGACTGATTGGAGTGTCAACAGTAAAACTTGTTTCTCACTGAGTGAAGACTGGCACTGGGGCAGAGGGCGAGTGGACACTTATTCTGTAGAATTTATTTTGCATTGCTATGCTACTCCTGGTGTGGTCTTCGGTCACTGATTCTGTACATTGTTTTGACTTTGTAAAGAGATGGAAGGTGCGATAGAATATTACATTCCTGCAATCGCATCAGTAGAACTTTTTACACAGACACCACAAGCAGTGACAGCAGACCTGGTCCATAACTTGGCTACCATAAGGTGCCATTAAGTGATGTATAATATATAAATATATGTCACAGGATGTTATCACAACCTTGGCTAAGCTTTGGTACCAAAAGTAGCAGCCAAACTTGGCTTTTCTTATAGTTCTATCTAATAAGAGTTTAGTTTGGTGGCCCTGCACTTACTTGTCTGTTGACTTAAAACATTTTGGTTCCCATTTCTCTCTGAAGGTGACATGTTCTGCAGTGTTTAAGTTTTGCTTTATTAAACTGAACATGTGGTTAGTGGTAAGCATTTTGCCATCATGTTGTTTTAGAATGATGTTAGTATCCTGTATTTATAGTAAGCGCTTTCAGCTTACAAGAAGCCTGACTCACTAATTTCATTAATGGTGTCAAATGACAATACAACAGTAATGCCAAGTCCTCGTTAAGGCCTTCATTTTAGAGCTGGCCTGCCTAAGAAGATTTTTTTGGTCACATTCTCAAGACACCTTATGTCCATTGTAACAGCAGATTCTCTAACATCTTGCCTGTGATCAGGCGTGGTTATACAGGCATAAAACGTAACCTTCTTTGTGCTTTTCGTAACTGATCCTGAATTTGAAGACACTTGTCTGATTCTATTTGGTTATGTCTTTTGGTTTTAACTTGTTTATGTTCAAATTAATCTCCTTTCCTCGGCAGGGACGTTTTAGCCACGAGGCAAACAAGGCATTTGCCTTGGGCGGCATTTTCCAGGGGGTGGCAAAAAAAGCCACCCCCAAGTGCCCAGGGCAAATGTCTTGTTAGCCTTGTGGCTAACTGACATGCCTGATGGGCGGGTGGTGCTGGCGAGGGAGCACTTTCCCCTGAGCTCTCAGCTTAGCTCCCTCGCGCGCCGTCCGTAGAGTGAGGCTGGGAGGCAGAGCCAGAATATGACGTCATAGGGCAGCACAAAAACCAGGATACACCACTGTTCCTCGGGACTGAGTCTCACAGCAAGGTTTATGTACCCAGCTATGCTCCATTTCCCAACTTGAAGGTTTTCTCATAGTTAGGTGAATCTAGCTAGTAATGTATCACGGCTCCATTTTATGCCTTGAAGACTTTCCCTTGTGTATGTAATGTAATTATAAACTTAGCTCGACTCATTTGAAAAAAAAAATATCAGATGGCAGATTAAATCACTTGAATGTTCGTTAATTTTGTACACTTAAATTTTATTGGAAAGAGTGGGGAGTAAAGGGAGTATAAGTAAGTTTATCATGGAGTTATCTTGTGCGAGTAGCTTTAATGTATCACTTTGTATCACTTTGTCATTCTGTCAAATGAAAACCTAATTATAAATGAATTCTTTTAAATATTTTTTGACATTGAGTAATTTTGAATAAATTGAGTAAGTGGAGTGTGTTTTTTTGTGGGGAAACTCCTCAGGAAAAACATACAAATTACTCATAGAGTCTCCTATAAATTCCCTGTTCCCGACAAACCTGGCCAGTCCATTGTAATGTATAACACATGTAAGACAGTTATATAAAAGTATTTTCCCACCATATCAACTGGCACTAGGCCTCCCAAACATCCCAATTTTGGTGGCACAGTGCCAAGTTTCGTTTCCCGTCCCAACTTTCCAGGTGTCCAGCTTTTATGAACACAGTTAACTGTTAATAAGCATAGCACTAGCGCATCCTTAGACGCACTTGCGCTATGTTCGGAAAAAGTGCTCCCTGCAGAATCTGCATTCAGTGACCTGCCAGTAATCCAGATGGGCTCACCCCCTTTCTGGATAGGTCCGCCCCCTTTGCGGTGGAGCCAGTGCCACGATTGCATCACTCCCCCACCCCCTTTACTCCCCTCCCACCACCTTTCCACGTATCGGGGTACGTATGTGGCACTTTTTATTTAAAAGGGCTATGACTAATGTGTCAGGTTTATGAAGGTGACTTCATGACCAACTGATAAGCATTTAAATAACAGAAAATGGAATTTAGAACAAGACCAACAAATCCTATTGAAGTGGACTTTTAAAAAAATATATTTATTATAATAAAAGGTCATATTACTGTGCATTTTATTTATGTGAGATAAATGTGTTGCTTCTAATAAAAGTGAGATTAGAATTAAAAACAATTCCAAAATAAATATAGTAATAGCAATTGGATGCTAATGCAAGGGTTATCCCCTGAATTTAGCCTAAATATACAAATACTGAACTAAATAATCATGGCACACTAATATTTCATTTAAAATAATATTTTACTGTGAAATGGACAAAGTGTACATATATCACAATACTTGATGGGTCGCCATAAATATATGAAATCCATGTTTATCACAATATATCATTTATAGACCAAACTATCACAATAATATCAAAACAGAAATTATGTAAAATAAAATATATACATAAAAAGGCGCGTCAAAGGTGCTTAACCCCTTAAGGACCAAACGTCTGGAATAAAAGGGAATCATGACATGTCACACATGTCATGTGTCCTTAAGGGGTTAAAGAGCCACTATAGTGACACATACCACTTCATTAAGATGAAGTAGTCTGGGTGCAGCGATCCTGTCATTTTAACCCTGCAATGTAAAACATTACAGTTTTGTAGAAACTGCAATGTTTATATGTTGGGATTAAAGGCAGGGCTGTATATAACGCTAGGCTAACAAGGCATTTGCCTTGGGCGGCAAAAAACACGGCCTCAAAATGCCCTGGGAGATAACTTGTTAGCTTTGTGTCCTGAGGGGCACATAGGGCCCCCATGCCCCCAAGGTTGGCAGCAGCACATATTCCAGGCAGGAGGCGAGGGAGCACTGTCCTCTGAGCTCTTCTTGCTCTGCTTTCTCACGCACCCTTCTGTGATACTGTGAGACGGAATATAATGTCACTCCGGCCTCAGCATTACTAAGAGGCGCAGAGCAAGAAGAGCACAGCTCCCTCGCCACCTCCACTGACAGCCCCACCTTTCTGTCCAGACACCCAGCCAGCCAGGACTCCAGTAAGCTCAGCCAGTGAGAAGCCCAGCCAGCCAGTAGCAAAGGAGATCAGCAGCCACACTGGACCCCAGGGACAAGGTCCACTCCAGCTCTCCCAAAGGTAGTGAGGCTGGGTGGATTTAAATTAAAATTTAAACAAATAATAATAATTTTTGAGTGTATGAGAAAATGTGTGTGAGTGTGTGTGTCTGTCAGTGAATGTGTGTCTGTCTGTCAGTGAATGTCTGTGTGATTGTAGTGAGTGTGTCTATTAGTGAGTGTGTGTGTCTGTCAGTGAGTGCGTGTGCCTGTCGGTGGGTCGGTGTGTCAGTGTGTGCCTATCAGTGAACGTGCGTGTTGGTTAAACAGTGTGTGTGCCAGTGACTGTATCTCTCCATGAGTGTATGTCAGTGCATGTTTCATAAAGGGTGTGTGTCAGTCAAAAAAGTGTGTGTTGGTCTTAAACGGGAAGAGGTATGGCCTTGACAGAAAGGGGTGGGGCAAATTTAGATTATAGGGGTGCGCAAAATACACCACTGTTTAAAGGGATACTATAGGCACCAACACAACTAAAATAGCTTTTGTGTATATATCCCCTATGTATGAAGATATTAATGAGACTAAAGATTGAAAAGGATGAGAAAGGAAATCATTTTATACAATATAGTATTAAATGTGATATTTACCTTGGCAACAAACTTTGCATTTATCCCTTAAAGGGATACTCTAAGCACCAAAACAACTCTTCCATGTAGCCCTAGACACACCTTCCTTGGCTGTGACTGACACAGCCTGCATTAAAAAAATGGTTTCATTTTTAAACAGATGTAACTTTAAAGGTTTTTTTTATCTCCTGCTCTGTAAATTGAACTCTAATCAAACACAGGAAACTCCTGCAGAGTCTAGCAAGCTATTAACAGAGTAGGAGATAAGAAATTCTAAATGAAACAGACTGTTTAGGAAGTGTTTAGGAGGGTTGTGCAAGTTAGGGAGGTGTGACTAGGGCTGTATAAACAAGGAATTCATTTCTAAATGGCAGAGAATTGAGCAGTGAGACTGCAGGTGCATGAGGTATACACTAAAACTGCTTCATTAAGCTAAAGTTGCTTTGGTGTCTATTAAGGATCAACTGATATTTTTTAAGAGCCGATGCAGTGTGTGTTTGTGTAGTGGATGCAGTGTGTGTATAATGGATGCCGTGTGTGTGTAGGGGATGACATGTGTTTGTGTAGTGGATACAGTGTGTGTAGTGGATGCAGTGCGAGTGTAGTAGATGCAGTGTGTGTTTGTGCAGTGGACGCAGTGTGTGTATAACGGATGCCGTGTTTGTGTAGGGGATGATGTGTGTTTGTGTAGTGGATACAGTGTGTGTAGTGGATGCAGTGCGCGTGTAGTTGATGCAGTGTGTGTGTAGTGGATGCAGTGTGTGTTTGTGTAGTGCATACAGTGTGTGTTTGTGTAGTGGATGCAGCGTCTGCGTGTGGCCTGATCGATAATCGATCAATCCATTGTGTATAGTGTATCCCTTTATATAAACCTCTAGTGGCTGTCTTCCTGACAGAAGAGCTTCCTACTCCAGAACCGTGAGAAACTCGATTCTGGAAGCAAATGCTGCTGATAGTAGCATTTAATAAGACGAGTGTGGCTTTTGGCTGTGCATGTATCTCCAATTCATTGGTTCTCTATAAGAAGCAATGGCTTGGAGGAGATTGTGGAAGACATCAGCAGGCATGCTGACATGTTCAAAGGACGAGAGGGCAGCTGCAGCGTAGTAAACAAGGCAATTAATCTTTATTAAAAACTCAATATTTTAATAGCAATTAGTGTGGACAAAGGGGAGGTGGACAAAAGGGAACCTATTGTCCCAAAAAATTATTGTTATTTTCAAGACTAAAGGTTCCCCTTAAGGAGAGGTCACAGAGTTCTGCATAGACCAAGGGGGACAATAGGACATAAAAGAGGGGCAGTAGATTTTTTCCCCCAAAGCAGCTATTGTTCCTCCTGCATAAAGTAGCCCACGAGTTACGCAAGGTTAGCAGATTGTGACTTCCTTTTTTAGAAATGCATGCAAATGGCTGGTATATATTTGAACATTTGGACGTTAACAGCATAAGAAAATAAAATATATTTTGTGAGGTATTGAAATGTAAGAATGATAGATGGTAAAAATTTGGTGAAACTAGATAAAAAGGTCTAACAACATAAATTTAGTAAAGTGAGGTTAAGCAGAAAGCAGTAACTTGAAGTAATGCAGCCATGTTTGAACAATAAGAGCAGAGAAAAAATTGTGTTTTAATGAGTACTGCACAGGAGATGGGGGGGGGGGGGGGGGGGAGCGGAGAGCCCTGTGTTAGCAGGTTAATAGGGGCATCTGTGTGGGACATAGGCAGTTCTGACAGCAGTTGGACAAATTTAGATTGTAATTAACGTTATTTTGTGACACTAATTAAACATCAGGAGCTCTTTACATGCAACAGTCTCATCAGGGTCTCCACCCACATGCTGCTTATGAGAATGCATCCTTGCTTTTCTACCAGGAGTGAGTAGAAGAACAGCATAGGAAAAGGATAGGATTTATAGAAATATGGGCACTGTGACCAAAGGAGATGCCTTCTTTATGATAGGAATCGTGACAACTCTGGATTGAGATTGGTTATCCCTCATGTGCAACAAAGAATTACTCAATTTAGACATTTAGGACTTGATCACAATGTATTGTTTCATAACTATTTACATGCTAATGGCTGCCGATGAGCCATTCACAATGTCGACAAGATAACGATCACACCTTTCCAATATTTTTCAACACTTTTGACAATTTCACTTTGACACAAAAAGGCTGTTATATCTCGGGGCGGGGTGGGCTGGGGCGGCGACTGATGCCCTGCCTCGCCTCCACCCCTCCACCGCCCGGCCTGCACTCCACTCACGCCCCCCCCCCGCCCCTTTCCCAGCCCAGACCTAGCACAGCCAATCAAGAACCATGAACGGCTCGATCTAGTCAGCCTAGAACAGACGGCCATAATACTAGATGACTACACTCCACACAAGTAGAGAAGCAGATCACGGGCTAACACCACAGCACTCCATTACTCCGGACCCCGGGGACCATACATAAGACTCGGCTGAGGCCTACAAACCAACGTCGTCGGATGATGACAGTGCCTCCGCCAACTTCTTCCCTCCATCCATGCTCAGGGCCACAAACAGCTGCTGAGCTGGCAGAGTCTGCACCATTGACCAAAGCAGACATCAGGACACTAATGGCTGAAATTAAAACTATGTTTAATGTGGACATGGCCCCTATTTGGAAGGTGGTAACTAAACTCACAGACAAAGTGCAAGCTGTGGAGGAAGGCATGGAGGGCACCAAACTGGCACAATCGGCCACAGATGTCGCCATAGACACACTTCAAAAACAGTGCGCAGACCAACAAGGGCAGATAGCCACAATGGAAGACAGAGCCAGGGTCCGCAATCTAAGAATCCGGGGGGTACCGGAAATGGTTGCAGGAGAAGAACCTACCAACTACTGCCGGAAGCTCATCGCCACACTGCTAATGCCCAAAGGAGCCAGATCGGCCATGGGGCGGAGCCAAGCCGGATGTGGGGGCAGGGCTAAATGCAGCCTCTTACTGCTCACACAGAGGGGAAGCAGGAAGGAGTCCCTGCTTCCCCAACCACAACACAGCAGGGACTGAATCCACTCCTCCTCCAGCCCAAGCTGACTAAGTGAGAGAGAGAGTGTGTGCTGTGTGTAACTGTGATTGTGACTGTGTGTGTGTGTGTGTGTATGTGACTGTCTGCCTGTGATTGTCTGTGTGACTCTGTGTGTGTGATTGATTGTCTGCCTGTGTGTGTGTGACTGTCTGCCTGTGTGTGTGTGCGTGACTGTCTGCCTGTAATTGTGTGTGTGTGTGTGTGTGTGTGAGTGACTGTGTGTGTGTGTGTGTGACTGTCTGACTGTGATTGTGTGTGTGTGACTGTCTGTGTGTGTGTGTGTGTGACTGTCTGCCTGTGTGACTGTCTGCCTGTGACTGCGTGTTTGACTGTCTGCCTGTAACTGTGTGTGAGTGACTGTGTGTGGGACTGTGTGCATCTGACTGTGTCTGACGGTCTTCGCCCTGCAATGAGCTGGCAGCCGGGATATGGTGTCATTGCGGCCTCTGCGTCATTACAGGGCGTGCAATGAACCTGTGCAGGAAGAGCACAGAGATCCCAGCCGCAACCACTGACCACCAGGGACTGAGGATCCACTCCAGCCCTTCTAGAGCAAGGTAGGGAGGCTGGGTGGACCTCTTAATTATTAAATGTGTGTATGTATGTAATGTTTGTGTGTGTATGTGATTGTGTGTCTGTGAATGTATGTGTGTGGGTTGGTGATTGTGTTTGTGTATATCTGAGATTATGTGTGTGATTGTGTGTATCTCTGTGTATGTGTATAGTAGATAGCTCCCTTATTTCCTGTCCTTAAATATTGAAATCCCACGTAAGGATAACAAATAAGGGATTTATCTACTAAACAACTGAAAATAAGAAAAGGGCTTTTTCCCTGAATGGGTGCCCGTATGTGAGATTTCCATATTTAAGGATGAGGGTGCTGTTTAGCAGATAGCACCTTATTTGGTGTCCTTAAATATGGCAATCCCACATAAAGATAGCAAATAGAGGAGTTATCTACTAAACAAAGATTGAAATTAAGAGGTGTCAGCCAGCCCACAACAAGAAATCTGGGTTGCTAATGTGAATTATATGCAAATGTGTAGTCAGATACCAGCATGCTGAACACAGCATGCTAGCATCAGACAGCCAATGGCATCATATTACCCCATCCCCTAGTGAAAAGTTTTGCTGCTCACCCTCCCTCCCCCCCCCCTGTTTTGACTGTGGTATCTTATTTGCCCCCCGACCCCCCCACATATATTGTTCCTAGTGTCGCCACGATGTCTGCATGTGTGTCAATGTGTATCTGTGTGTGTCTGTGGATCTGCATGTGTGTATATGTATCTGCATGTGTGTATGTCCGTGTATGTGTATATGTGCAGACATCTCAAAATATCGCCAACACTACACACAAATACACTCATGCATTTCAACATCAACACTACATACAAACCCCACCATTATATATAACCATACCACTGCATTCAAATACCACACAACACACAAATGCATGCTTGCATTCATACGACCAACACTACATACAAATACACCCCTACATTCACCCACACATACTCCATACAAAAACATGCATACATTCAAACACACAAACAGTGCTCAGTGCTAAATACATAAAAAAAAAATTGGGTTGTTTTTTACATTTAAAGTTGAGGGTGGGGAGGGGAGTGCCAAAAATAGGACTCGCCCCGGGTGCCAAATGCTCTAGGTACGCCCCTGCTGTGAGATGCTCCTCTATGGTGTCGTTTAAGGGGGCACAGCTGATATTTTTTCGGGATTTCTCCAGACACACATTAACCCGGCGATGATCCCTCAAGTCAGTCACCCAGCTACCGCAAGAGCACTCTATCTCCTACACGTGGGGCATACGCTGAATCCTGATTGATAAAGCCGACAAGCTGCACTCGTTGACATACCTCTCAGAAGCACCTACTTTTCTCCAGCACCTAGGCATACCAGCAGAGAAGGCTCTACAGACGGATCGCCCGTCATGGACAGTTGAAGGAATCACTCCTTTTGTACCCAGAAGGGGGGACGTGAGACAAACACCTCACTGACCTGAAGGCTGCACCTACAGATACCCTTATTATTAGTTAGATTGAGTTAATGTAAATCATGCGATTGCGATTCAAGTAGGAGGGAGGCAGGGTGGAATGCACAGATGAAGATAGGGAAGAGCGACCTTTCCCTTGCAGAAGCTATGCCTGCAAGGGAGAACGCACTGACAAAAGATGTAAATTTTGCACAGAATCGATATTTGGCAGTCCATTCTAGGCTGCCAAAGTCAAGTGTACCGAGGGTGTAACAAGTGAAAATACCTGTGAACATGCAGGATTTCAAACTGAATTTCTGCACATCCAGACTTCTATCACCATATCCACGTCAAATCACTAAAGTGGTCGTGGTTGTTACAGTACTTCTTTAAATATTTCTTTTTGTAAAGACATCACGCAGCTGAACAAATGGCCAACCATATGGAATCCTTTTTTAATATATAACGTTCTAATTTGTTGCTCTTAACAAAAATAATTACCCAATGTCGTGATCTCTTATAACCAGAAAGGCAGTTACCTAGCAGGGCCTAATAAGTAACTAGGTGCAGCTACAACATATTTAATATTACTATTCTACTTCTGTATCTTAGATCAGTGCTCCCCAACCTTTTTATCGCCGCGGACCGGTAAACGTTTGATAATTTTTCCGTGGCCCGCTTGTTTTGATTTAATAAGACAAAAAAAAACCAAACAGTCACATATATTAAAAAAAACACGCAGACACATACATAGTCAGAAAATCACAAACACAGTCACATAAAGACATAGACTCAAAATTGTGTGTATGTGTGTGTGAGCGGTGCAGTGTGTATGTGAGGGTGGCAGTGTGTGTGAGAGTTGCAGTGTGTGTGTGGGGGGCAGTGTTTGTGGGGCAGTGTGTGTAGTGTGTTTATGGGGCAGTGTGTGTATGGGGGGTAAGGAGGCTTTTTTAAAATTTATTTAATTAAAATTAAGATATTCATGTCCCCCCTCCCTTCTTACCTTTACTGGGAGGAGGGGGACATTTCTTAGTCCCTGGTGGTCCGGTGGGGATTCCCTGGTGGTCCGGTGGTGGTGAGGTGAACTCTAGCCCAGTTACAGGGCTAGAGTTCACTCTCGCGAGATTTGGAGCGTTGCCGTGGTTACCGCGGCAACGCTCCAAATCTCGCGAGAGGAGGACCCGGAGGAGCTGCAGGTAAGAGCTTCCGGGTCCTCTCTCACTCCCCTGCCGGCTGTCAGCACAGTGCCTGCAGACTGGGGAGGGAGATCTCTGATCTCCCCTCCGGTCCGCAGGCACATTGCAGGGCTGGCACTTGGGCAATGCCAGCCCTGCATTAGCCGGCAGGCTCGCACACCCCACACCCCTGGGCGGCCCGGTACCGTTTGATCCACGGACCGGTACCGGTCCGCGGCCCGGGGGTTGGGGAACACTGTCTTAGATGACTTCCAGCTTATTGCAAAGTTATGATGGACTTACTACAAATCATATGTCTAAATAAATGTATGCACATACAGAAACACACACACTTTCAGGGTTTGTTTACTTGTTTTTTTATTAAGTTTTTTTTTTTTAAATATATATATATATTTTTGTGGTATGATTTTATGCCAACCCTGATGCCTTGTGAACATAAAACTGAGGGCAAGAGAGGGATGCAAAAGGTGATGTAACTAAACTTTGCAATTTTGTCAACCTGTTTCCATTAAACACAGGTCCTGTTATTAAAGGGGCACTATAGTCACCAGAACAACTACAGCTTATTGAATTTATTCTGGTGAGTAGAATCATTACCTTCAGGTTTTTTGCTGTAAACACTGTCTTTTGCTGTCTTTTCAGAGAAAATGCAGTGTTTACATTACAGCCTAGTGATAACTTCACTGGCCACTTCTGTTAGAGATCCTTCCTGGGTCATGACTGCCTAAAATGCATCCAAACATTCAGTATTCTCCTCCCTGCATGCAGACACTGAACTTTCCTCATAGAGATTCATTGATTCAATTCATCTCTATGAGGAGATGCTGATTGGCCAGGGCTGTGTTTGAATCATGCTGGCTCTGCCCCTGATCTGCCTCCTTGTCAGTCTCAGCCAATTATATGGGGAAGCACTGTGATTGGGTCAGGCCACTACTTCTGGTGATGTCAGAGGAAGTTCACAGGCAGAGGCAGCAGCTTCAGACTTGAATACAAGTACGATTTTACTTACTTAAGGGAGGCAAAGGGGGCTAGATAGTGGTTTTAACACTATAGGGTCAGGAATACATGTTTGTGTTCCTGACCCTACAGTGCTCCTTTAACCCCTTAAGGACCAAACTTCTGGAATAAAAGGGAATCATGACATGTCACACATGTCATGTGTCCTTAAGGCGTTAAAGGAACAATGAAGGAATTTATGTAATTATAGCAATTGTCCCACCATCAGGAGGATGCAGCATCAGATCTAGTAAAAATTCTGGTCTACATTTAAATGGACACTTCAGCCCATCTTATCTCATTGAAGTGGTCTGGGTGCAGTGACCCTGTCCCACTTAGTCATGCAATGTAAAACATTGCAGTTCTTTGAGTACTAAAACAGCCTCTAGTGGCCGTCTACCAGACAGCCAATGGAGGCACTTACGGGAATTGACCGGCCTCTAGGTCCCCTAAGTGATGTTCAACGTCCTCACGCTCTACATGAGCACATCCAGCGTCAGTGAAATTCCCATAGGAAAGCATTTGGGTGCACGCTGCGCATGTACATTAAGTCCCCACCTTGGATTACGTTGGAAGAGGCAGAACGCTGACCCAATGGCGAGGGAAGTTGGCCAGGAATCGGGTAAGTGACTAAAGAGTTTTTAACCCTTTATCTGCAGGGGGCGCAAGGTAGGGGGTGACCAGAGGGCACTATAATGTTAGGAATACAGATGTGTATACCTAACACTATAAATCCATTTAAGTCTGCTTTCCTAATTATTTTTTTTTATTACCCACATTTATTATATATCAAGTTTTCCTCTCTTATAAGTCCCCAATTCCCTGATTGGAAAATCCCCAATTGCACTGAAGTATATTAACCCCTTAAGGACCAAACTTCTGGAATAAAAGGGAATCATGACATGTCACACATGTCATGTGTCCTTAAGGGGTTAAAGTAGAATGCTTGAAATCTGTACCAACTCCCCTTCCCACCTGACACCAGGTATCTAATATACTCTTCTACCTACCACAAAGATGTTACCATGGTAACCTTTCATTGAGGGGGTAGACAGTCTCTCATATGCTCAGCTATAGGATGCATGTTTAAACTAATGTGGGTAAACCAACAGATGCAGCATTACTGAGTAATTGAGAGTTTAAAATGTAAAACCTTTGTCTGGAATCCAATTTTTAGAAAAATAAAAGGGTTTTATTATCCAAATTCTTTATGAAACATAGTTGATAGAAATATGATCGCAGTTCATGAAATGTTATTCAGAATCCAGACATCACGGCCTTTGGGTGTGTGCAATCAGGGGCATTGACATAGGAACTAAAGAAAATGGGAGGGAGGGAGGAGGTGCATATGTTAAACCATGCAGTTTTCAATAGGCAAACTGTTACAATATCACTGAGACAATATTAGCAGACTGACAAATAGACCAGGTAAAGGGACAGAGGTAAGCAGAGCCTTAAAAGTATCCTCAAAATCCAATCAGGAAAATGTAGTATGCAAAAGAGAGGACAAAAAACGAAATGGTGTATATTATTTTCAGATAGTTGGCAAGATAAATACAAGGAAAAGCACTCACACATTTTTGGTGCTAGTAAATAGCTCTAAATATATGCGCTCATGCGGTATAATCCCCAGCCTATGGATCTGTGGAATATCTTGATCTTGCATATGGGAGTCTTTAGAGTTGACAGTTGTTTTAGTAGCTGGTGTGGTATGAGCTTCCTAGCTCATGGTATTTAGAATTTATGCTTGTCACCAAGATACTCACCATGTATAAAATAATAAACATATATATAGTGCTCTCTGTAGTAAAATAAATATAGGTGATAAAAGGAGGTAGCAGAAAATGAGTTTTGCTCAATCCTCATAGCTTAGAAAGTTAGTACCCCACCAAGCGATATTATGTTATGATCTTCTAAATAAAATCTTATGGATAAAATCAGGAAGGTCCAAATATGGTTAAAAATAACAAAATGTATTGAAAATGAAGATAAAACCATAAATGGAGTATGGACCAGTCCTGATTAAATAGCAGACCTATTTATTTCTATAGCATGTTTGTCTGCTATTTAATAACATAGCCCGCATCCGCCCCTTTCTTGCACCAGATACTACCAAGGAGCTTGTCCATGCTCTAGTAATTTCCCGCATGGATTACTGTAACCCTCTCCTGATTGGTCTTCCCAAAAGCCGTACTGCACCCCTACAGTCCGTAATGAACGCTGCTGCTACACTGATTTTCCTCTCTAGTCGTTTCTCTCACACCTCACCCCTCTGCCAGTCCTTACATTGGCTTCCTGTATGCTATAGGAGTCAATTCAAGGTACTAACTCACACCTATAAAGCACTGAACAACTCTAGCCCCTCTTATATCTCCTCACAGATCCATAGATATGTCCCTTCTCGGTCTCTCCGCTCTGCCCGTGACCACCTCTTGTCCGTTGTCCGCACTCGTACGGCCAACTCGCGCTTGCAGGACTTCTCGCGGGCGGCTCCCTTCCTATGGAATAGCCTGCCTACCGCCATCAGACTCTCCCCTAGTCTTGCATCTTTTAAGAAGTGCCTTAAAACCCATCTCTTTAGGAAAGCTTATGGCCTCCAAGACTAACCCCTACCTCACATACCTGTCTCTTGCCCTCTCCTAAAGGGCATTCCACCTTATTTGATTGCAAATTCCTGTCCTAATGTGTTTTACACCCCACCTCCTATAGAATGTAAGCTCGATCGAGCAGGGTCCTCTTCAACCTATTGTTCCTGTAAGTTTATTTGTAATTGTCCTATTTATAGTTACATCCCTTCTCATAATATTGTAAAGCGCTACGGAATCTGTTGGCGCTATATAAATTGCAATAATAATAATAATAATAAGGACTGGTCCATAAGCCTGTATGTAATCTTTGGTGAAATGCATTTGTGTTTATTCCCTTTATGATTCAATGCATCTTTATTGGGGAGCATTCAGCGTCTCCATGCAGTGTGCCAGCTGACACTCTCAGCCAATCTGTAAATACCCATGCTTGAAAAAAAACGTATCTCAGCGTGTGGACCAGAGTTTGGAGAACCCCTGCTTAAAGATAAAGAGGATTTTTTTTTCCGATTAAGGCTTTGAGTGCTGACATTTGGGAATAAGAAATGGGTTTGTTTAGGTTTGGGAGTTGTTAAATTTAGGTTTAGGAAAAAAAGATGTTTAAGGCATGTGGCATTTGAAGGGTTCTTTACAAAGTACTCACCTCTACATTATTGATAGCAGAGCTGCAAAAGCTGTTGCACAGTATGCATCACTCAGTGCAGTCCTGACACGAGGTACTTCCTGTATGAGAGTTATTAGACGGCAGATGGGAAATGATCCCTTCCACTACCTGTCCAGCCTCTCACACAGACACTGGAGGAGCTGGGACAGCACTGAGTTGTACACCCTTTACAACTGTCCCTGCAGTTCTGATAACATAGGATGCATGTTATATTGGGCTACATAGGAGACAAGTTTCCTTACCAATCCACTTGAGCTCCAAAAAGGCACATTATACTGCTACAAATAGGCGCTATACTTTGTGCCTACTTTGCCTCGTGGGAAATCCAGCCTTCCTCACCCATTAGAGGAACAAACTACTCAGTGGACTGTGCTGATTCCTCCTGCTTGTAGTGCCACTGGGTAATTTAGTGAGTAGGAGTCTAGCAGACTCCTGTCTGTGAATGGTTGTGATGCACTATGAAGTCAACCTCTTATGATGTCAGAGACAATCAACCAGGAAGGATCAAACTTGCTGTTTACATATATGGTCTATTAGACAACTGTTCAAAATGTGACCAAAACACGAATCTCTTTTATCTACCCAAGTATCTTCTACCCTCTTAATGTGAAATCACGCAGAAGCAGTATTTTTACTGTACATAATCTTCCTTCAGAATTATTAAGCAGCCAATAACACTCACTGCTAGCCCACTTGCTCTGGATGCAAGTTTTGATTATCATATTGGTACAAAGTTAATTTATTATTATATTTGTACAAAATGTATTCACTGTATGAGTGCAGCTTAGTGGAACGCAAAACAGACTGCAGTGGAACGCACGCGGGTTTCAGCCAGCAGCGGACATCTACCTCAGACCCCCCACCATCTCCAAAGCCGGCAATCAGGAGAAAATTGAGGGGCTATTGATGCTGACTCCAGTTTCTATTCATACGTTGTGCCACATATGCCAGCATCTCTTGTGAGATTACAGAAAACACTATGTCTCTGTCATTTCTATTTTTGATCCATCTGATTCTGGAACCATCATCCACAAACCTCATATTTCCGTGACAACCACTCAAGAGTTTGTGTTTTATATGTATATATGCTAAATTCATTTTGGGATATGGTAATATACTATATTATTTCAGCTATTCAAGCAATCACCTGGCTTTTATTATAGCAGGAGTGTCCTTGTTGCAAAATACCAAGCTGATACATTATGGACTTTCTGGACTATTACCCTTTATTTTGAATTGGACATTTATTGGTACATATATTTATGGCCTCCATTTAAACATGATTTATGGCCGTTGAATTTTAAATATTAATTCTGCTTTTCTCCCACTCACTGTTTAGTGGATATACCACTCTATCTGTATATACATCTACTCCTGGTTTTAGGTTCAAGAGTAGTTTTTCTTTATTCCTAGTAGTAGGAGATATATACATAGAGCATTTCATATTTCCCCATTTTGGGGACTAACATGATTGTACATTTGACATTTATTTTTCTTTTTGGTTCTCTATATTTTTGCTCTTGCTCTGGATGCCTGCATGAAAGCAATCTTCTGTATATAACTGAATTTTGGCAGTTATCAGACCGCCGAATCCTTGTTATTTTGCTCAGGGCGATGGAATTCTGGCTGTAGTAGCCCTTTCGTGATTTACAGTGACATTACCAGAAGATAGAAATCCACACAAGACAAAATGCCAAAGAACCAGCGATGTAAAGGTCTGCTGCAGGTCTGGCCAAATAGGTAGATCCCCAGCTGTTGCAGAACTATAAGTCTCATAATGACATGCCAGCCAGGTATGTACATATATAGCCACTTATAACAATCACAATAATAAATGTGTATGCCGTTTCAGTTCAGTTATTTAAAGGATTACTCCGAGCACCATGAACACGTCAGTGATTTGAAGTGGTAATGGTGATTTGTAGTGGTAATGGTGATTTGAAGTGGTAGTGGTGCCTGCATGCTGTATGTGTTGCGTTTCGCATTGAAATGCTTTCACCCCTGTGTTGCTTTAGATGCAATTCCACCTCCAGCAGCATTATGAGGTTGTCATTATCTAACCAGGAACTAGAGTCGGGATGGCTAACGTCAATTCTAAGCATATTCCTATGCACAGAATTGCATTTATTGGCTGAGAGCAGTCAGCTGATGCTCTCAGCCAATCATTGGCTGGATCAACTTCTGGCTCCTACAGCTCTGCAGTAACCGGAGGTCACTAGCTGTAGGAGGACACCCAGCATGGACCGAGTTAAGAGAGCAAAACATTGCAAAACGGGTTGCCCCATTACTAAAAAACTGGCATCAAAACTACTACAGCCTGTGTGATTTTTGGAGATAACCTTTAAAAAAAAGTAACTGCTGTCCCATCTCTCAAGTTTAACGTTGGCTGATGGTTTGTCCCCAATGATGTACTGGCGATCTCCTTGCTAAAGGTCTATATTAAACATTACATCTTCGTACAAATTCTGGTAAAGGCCAGTCATGGTACTTTTAACTTTTTGTTAATTAGTTCCACGTACAAAACTATCTATAAACTGCGCTTGCAAAATTGCTAGCTAATGCATAGATATTTTTTTTGAAAATGTGTTATTAAAATTGTACCCCCTCCTGTCACTCAGACTATTAGTATAGAGTCTATGCGATGTCTCTTAGCAAGAGAACAAGTCTAGAGGCTATTCTGTAGCTGATTTAAAAACTCGTAACCAAGCATGTGGTATGAGTTTGTTACGCATTTCTCCTGCATCCCTGTGTAGAACTGAGCATGTGCCCCTCCGGCGCTAAGACAGGAACTGAATTGGAAGGAACTGAGAAATGCCCTGTTCAAAATGAAGCAGGCACATCAGTGTCACTGTGAGGGGCTGTGCAAGGCTTTAAGATGGAAGTTAGATGGCAGCGAGGGAACAGTTTAACAAGAGGTGAGTATCACAAAAAAACTACTAAGAGACATTGAAGGTCAGTTAAAAAAATGTTTAATAGGGTATAACACAACAGCATAGAATTATAGCGGCAAAGTTGTAAATTCAATGACCAGTTCACTTTAACCGGTTACGATAGTCTCCTAAACTCATGTTCAGGTGTATTACTGTTCATGTTTTACTCTATATGCTAGAGCTTTGAAGAGTCTGTTGACTGACTAGTGATGACTGTGCACAGGGGTCTTGTTGTAAAGAATACAGTGAAAACCTGCGTTTTCTTGAGTGTAGCGCTAAATGTGATAGAATAATACAATAGTGAATAGTGCTCTTAATTGCACTTACCCTCTTTTATACACTTGTATACATGAAAAAAAGGGAAAAAAATAGACAAATAATTGTGCAGTATTTGTCTATTTTTTTCCCTTTTTTTCATGTATACAAGTGTATAAAAGAGGGTAAGTGCAATTAAGAGCACTATTCACTATTGTATTATTCTATCACATTTAGCGCTACACTCAAGAAAACGCAGGTTTTCATTGTTGATTTTTGGTGATCTTTTATATGTGGTGGGTTTTATAGGAGTACCCACGGAGTGTTTTAGCGGCTATTTTCTTTAAATTGTACACGAATACAAAAAAGCGCCACCTATTCCACACTTTTGTGTATTTTGAAAGAATACAGTGTTTCACATGGAGAGCCACCTAAATGCTCAGTGTCCACCAGCACTCAACGTGGCACCATATGCAAGGTGGGAATTTACACACTTGCCAATTTGCAATCTGCAATATCTAAATACTGGTGCAAATGTCATAAAATTAAAAAAAAAATTACTCAAAGGGCTTTTAACATTTAAACAAATCCAACATGCAATCTTAATGGTGGGGGAAAACAGTCCATGGTACATTTAAGGTTATTTTCGTCAGGTAAGTTATAGATAGTCTAGGTAACGGAATCATAATTATGTTATTTAGAAAAACAAAAAAAATGGCAATTACTATAATTCGCTAGGACTATGATTGCTATCTTTTCTATGGGGAAAAAAATGAAAACACTGACTTCTCTTCTTTTTTTTATTTTTTTTTTAAGATACCCTCAATTATTGTTTTAGAAGAAACTACACAGGACATGACTTAAGAACAGCGTTAGCCTATTGTGCATTAAATATAGTTCATTGTGATCCTATCCTCAAGTAACCTTGAACATTTAATCATGTGGAAAAGAAAAAGAATACAATTCATACGAACCAGGAATTCAACCATGTAGGTCAGCAATGGCTCATTTTTGTGAATTTAGTTTTCAAAGTGACTCAACCAATCGAAAGGGAAGTGACCAACAGAAGATCAAAAGGTTACTCATCACTGGCATAGGATACATATTAGTCAATGCCAATTACTTATGTTGAAATACAGTTTTCAGATTTGATCAATTGTACTGCTCTTCTATGTATGACATGAAGGAAAATATAGCAAATCAGTAAAAAATCTAAGTGTTGCTTTTACAGAAATGTATACAAATACTTTAACTGAACTATTGACTTTCGTGCTACAGTTCTCAGTCATAACTTTTAAATGACACATGACATCATACACCCCAACTGGTGGCTTACAAAGGAGTTGGCCATGACAGCGCACACTTCATATGCATCATGGTGATACACTTTTTTGTCACTCAGCCCACCAGTGAAGTGATTTGGCTGCGTCATGCACAGAGATCATGATAAATGGTCCTGCATGGGCGGCCTATGACTCACTTACGCATGCATACAATAAAAAATGATATGTTAAGTATATAATTATTTTGATTAATAAAATAAAGTGTATTATTTTGTTTAATCTATTATATTTAATAGCTGTGGATGCTAGCTGCAGCCACCAATTGGGACAATGTAATGACTGAGGAGGGCGTTTATATGGATGAGTAATAGTAGGTTTAATTTTTCATCAGCCTTACTGCAGCACATGCATGTTGGCTGAGCCTGCATTAACATTCAAACATCTCTAATTATCATGCATTCTGCAGGGTCGCAACAGAAAAGCAGTATAAGCTAGTTCGGAGAGCAGATAGTCATGCTCACTACCCAGTGCACTCCCAGGAATTTAGAACCAGGAGTGAGAAAGCAAACTGCACCTCTGCCTTCCATGCTCTCTTGTATACAGTGCTTCCTAAATAAATTACAGAGCTGTATGAAAGTTAAGTGAGACACTCAGCCAAGCTCACACAGAAAGCCGGCAGCAGGGATCTGCGAGCTGTTTAGCCCATGGCAACAGGGGAGCTAGGCGGCCAACGCAGCTCGCAATACCAAGGGCCATATTACGGATACTGCTGTCCCCATGTGTACATTTTTTATTTAATAAGACATAAAAATGTTTCCCTGATGGTGCGGTTTTGTACCACATTGTGTGTATCTGTCGCTAATACAGACCATCATGTCCTCTCCCTCGCAGATCTGGCGCCCTCTTAGTGAGTCAGAGCGCCAGCTGGGAATCGCCGCGGCTGCGCTATAACTCAACAATTTGTACAGGAATCAAGAAGGAGAGGACATGATGGTCTGTGCTTGCGGCAGGTAAACAGAATGTAGCCAGAACTTAAATGAAAAGGTCAAATATACAGCAGAATTAAGTTGTATGTGATTGGATCGTTATCTTAATTGATAACTCAATGAGAACACTTCCTGTTAGTCTGGGTAGAGAACACCAGAAATCCTCTACCCTCAGCTCTGCACACAACAAGGTCAGCAGGCAATGGAGGGGAGGGCGGACTTTTACACAGGGAGAGGATAGGAGGGGGTCTTTGACACAGGGAGAAGAGGGGAGACAGGACAGACACTACAAGAACTGACAGGCAGGAGGGGAGCACTTCCCTTCCTGCCTGTCACACGGCGATTGCACCCCCGGGAAGTTCTTGCAGCAGCACTCTATGAGACATGCCTGCTACTTCCGTTAGCTCAGTGGAGCAAACGGAAGTAGGAAGTGAATATCTCCAGCTGTTTGATTGACAGCTGGGGAGGCGTTTCTATTTTTAAATATAAAAGTGCTAATTTTACAATGATAATAATAATTATAAATTGATTTTATAGATTTTAAAGGCATACTCTACAGCCATATTGCAATTCAGCAAGCAGAAGTACTCTATGGGTGTGGAGTGGTCCTTTAACAAATATGTATTTGTGAGGTGTGAAAAATAAAATTAATATTGAAATTTGTACTGTCTATACTGTAACTGGGCGCCTCCATTTGAAACGGACAGTAAGCATATAGATAGCATAAACAGATAAATGTTTCTATTTTACTCTTCCTATTCAATGTGGCCTTGCCTTGTCTGAACTGGATTGTGATGCCATTTGCTAAATCTTTAATAGAAATCTAAAAGAAAATGGAGCATCTCATGAAAAAAAATAATAATTATATAACACAAGTTGTAGATGATTCTTAAAGTCTTATACAGTGGTGTGTCTTGCTTTGAATAGTTCCCCTTTAATATTTAGAGCAAAATGGTAGGACTGCCACTTAAGCCATGTTTTCACATGTTATTGGGAAGGTGCATGAATAGTGCTGCCCAACAGCATGTCAAATTCATAAGTAAATACATTGATCACAGGAATTCCTATGGGATCCTAGCTGTTTCATCTACCACTAAAAACATGCCCGAGGTGCCAACTCTCTAAAAAAAACATAGAAACATAGAAACATAGAAACATAGAATGTGACGGCAGATAAGAACCATTCGGCCCATCTAGTCTGCCCAGTTTTCTAAATACTTTCATTAGTCCCTGGCCTTATCTTATAGTTAGGATAGCCTTATGCCTATCCCACGCATGCTTAAACTCCTTTACTGTGTTAACCTCTACCACTTCAGCTGGAAGGCTATTCCATGCATCCACTACCCTCTCAGTAAAGTAATACTTCCTGATATTATTTTTAAACCTTTGTCCCTCTAATTTAAGACTATGTCCTCTTGTTGTGGTAGTTTTTCTTCTTTTAAATATAGTCTCCTCCTTTACTGTGTTGATTCCCTTTATGTATTTAAATGTTTCTATCATATCCCCCCTGTCTCGTCTTTCCTCCATGCTATACATGTTAAGATCCTTTAACCTTTCCTGGTAAGTTTTATCCTGCAATCCATGAACCAGTTTAGTAGCCCTTCTTTGAACTCTCTCTAAGGTATCAATATCCTTCTGAAGATAGGGTCTCCAGTACTGTGTACAGTACTCCAAGTGAGGTCTCACCAGTGTTCTGTACAATGGCATGAGCACTTCCCTCTTTCTACTGCTAATACCTCTCCCTATACAACCAAGCATTCTGCTAGCATTTCCTGCTGCTCTATTACATTGTCTGCCTACCTTTAAGTCATCAGAAATAATCACCCCTAAATCCCTTTCCTCAGATGTTGAGGTTAGGACTCTATCAAATATTCTGTACTCTGCCCTTGGGTTTTTACGTCCAAGATGCATTATCTTGCACTTATCCACATTAAATGTCAGTTGCCACAACTCTGACCATTTTTCTAGTCTACCTAAATCATTTTCCATTTGGCTTATCCCTCCTGGAACATCAACCCTGTTACATATCTTAGTATCATCCGCAAAAAGACATACCTTACCATCAAGACCTTCTGCAATATCACTAATAAAAATATTAAAGAGAATGGGTCCAAGTACAGATCCCTGAGGTACCCCACTGGTGACAAGCCCAAGCTTCGAATATACTCCATTGACTACAACCCTCTGTTGCCTGTCACTCAGCCACTGCCTTACCCATTCAACAATATTGGAATCCAAACTCAAAGATTGTAGTTTGTTGATAAGCCTTCTATGTGCAACAGTGTCAAAAGCCTTACTGAAATCGAGGTAAGCAATGTCTACTGCACCACCCTGATCTATAATTTTAGTTACCCAATCAAAAAAATCAATAAGATTAGTTTGGCATGATCTCCCTGAAGTAAACCCATGTTGTCTCTGATCTTGAAATCCATGTGTTTTTAGATGTTCAACAATCCTATCCTTTAACATGGTTTCCATCACTTTCCCCACTACTGAAGTTAGGCTTACTGGCCTATAGTTGCCCGACTCCTCCCTATTACCTTTCTTGTGAATGGGCACAACATTCGCTAACTTCCAATCTTCTGGGACTACTCCTGTTATCAATGATTGGTTAAATAAATCTGTTAATGGTTTTGCTAGTACACCACTAAGCTCTTTTAATAGCTTTGGGTGTATTCCATCAGGTCCCATTGACTTATTTGTCTTTACTTTTGACAGTTGAAATAGAACCTCTTCCTCTGTAAACTCACGTGTAATAAATGACTCATTTATCCTTTTTCTTTTGAATGTAGCACTGCAAAACGGCAATTTTATATTTTAGAGAATAGAGTTATTCGACTCCTACATAGGGCAACTACAGTACTCTTTTTTTTTCTGGGAATGTTTAGATAAAATTAATATTGAAGGGCTACATTCGAAAGAGACCCCGCAGGATGCATGTTTTGACGTCCCTAATTAAAGGGAAAGTATGGTTGCGCATACAAAGTAATAAATTGTGCTAAAATATTAAAATTATTAGCAAAACTGCCTAACAGCACTTACTCAAAGGGAAAATGTTTTACTTCTCAGAATGTTGACTACAGTTGCCTACAGTACAGTTGCCTACAGTTGACTACAGTTGCATACTGGCCACTGTGACTTTTAATTAAGAATGTTTAAAAAAGATGCATTCCTGTATAAAAATTTATTTATTTTAATATTACCCTGCAATATATGTTCCAAAACCATCCCCTGAAATGCAGTCAATTAGTAGTTGGTTGTCACACCGCCATTTTAACAAGGGGCGTTCTTATAAATGCCATACTTTAGCATTGTATTGCATGAAATGTAGGTTGAAGTGTTCAGTTCACATTTTGCTCAACAATACTACAGATTTTCTATTTTGTTTTAATTTGTATAAATGTATTTGTTATTTCTGAATAAAATTGTGAAATGGGACCTAAACCATAGGAATGAGCAACACATTCCGTAAGTGGACATATCTGACGTTTGTTTTTTTTTTTTTTTTTTTTTTATATTTAGTATTTTATTGAATTTTCAAAAAGGAAAGGAAACAGACAAACGAGCATAATTACATCGCATAGAGGTTACATCCTAAACAGTGTATGTTGTCATCAAACATTTTCAGCAATTGTTCCTGTTTCTCGTTCGTCTGATGCTTATAAAGGTTTACATATTTTAACATATTAAGGGGGGTATGGGAGGGGAAGAAAGGGTAGGGCAAGGGGAGAGGGGTCGATCACTTTCCTCAGTGTTTGCTATTCCGGGAGATGTAGGTGGGTGCGATGGCTTGGTGCTATGTTGGAGTACACCTTCGGGTCGCTTTGCTCCATGTGTCCCATTTTTCCCATGCTGTTTGCCAGTATTTGCTTGTGGCTCGCAACCGTCGTGCTGCCTTTTCGTATTTCTTAGTGGTGTCTATTGAGGTGATGCATTGGTCAACACTGGGTGGGTTTGTGTTTAGCCATGTTCTGCTAATTGACGTGAGTGCTGCTATGACTATGTGATAGGCTAGGTATTTGTCGGCCTTATGCATTTTTGATGGCAGTATTAGTAGTAGGTACGTTTCTGGCGTGTGAGGCATTGTGGTACCTGTTATCTCCAATATGGCTTTTGATATACCTTCCCAAAAGGATTTGAGTGCTGGGCATGACCACCATATGTGAGTCATTGTTCCCACTTCCTTCTTGCACCTCCAGCATTCAGCTGATTTGCCTTTATCTGTTTTGTGTAGCCTGGTTGGCACCATATACCATCGGTACAGCACCTTCCTGCTGATTTCTATGTGGGATGCATTCAGAGTGAGGTGTTTGTGTGCAGTAATGGCCTTAGACCATGTGTCGCCTGAGAAGTTGTGATTTAATTCTTTTTCCCATGCTCTTACATAGCTTAGTGTTTCTACCTGCTCATCCTTCTGGAGTAGCTTGTATAGCACTGACAGCATCCGTTGGGGAGGTTTGCGCGTGGTGCATAGATTTTCCATATCAGTGGGCTCATGGCTCTGGTTTTGTGACTTATGCTGTGTCATATGTTTGTGCATCCAAGACTGTAGTTGCAGGTAAGAAAAATATGCTTTGTTTGGGATATTAAACTTCTCAACCAATGTTGGAAAGTCCGTTAGTCGGCCTTTCGTCATTAGCTGGGAGATGTTGTCGATGCCACATCTGTTCCACACTCCACAATCAAATCCGGGGATCAGGATTTTGAGAGCTTTGATCTGTAGAGCTTGGGAGATGTGTGTCGCTGTGTATTGTTTTCTATAATAGTTGTCCCAGACATGGAGTGTTGCATCCGTTGTGGGGCATATGTCTGTGTATTTAGGTCGTTTATGTTTGGGTATCCATATGAGCGTGGGTAGCATAGTCCCATCTGTGTGTGCTGCCTCTATTTGGCTCCAGATCTGCGGTGTTTTGTGGTGGAAGGTGGATATGAGTGTGTTTAACATGGCTGCTGTATAATATTTTCTCACATCCGGTACTCCCATTCCCCCTGCCTTAAAGGGTCTATATAGTATACTTGCCGCAACTCTGGGTCTTTTCCCCCCCCAAATGAATTGGTTCAGGACTCGTTGGGCTTCTGTGAGGAAATGTATCGGTACTCTAACCTGAAGAGTCCTAAACAAGTATTGTAGTTTCGGCAGAATCATCATTTTCACTGCCGCGATTCTACCTAACCAGGAGACGTATTTCCCTGTCCAGCCTTGGAGTTGGCATCTAATGTCTTTTAATAGTTTTGTGTAGTTCGCTTTGTGTAGTTTATGCAGGGACGGTGTGAGGTTAATACCTAGGAAGGTTAGGTGGTCGCTTTTCCAGTCGTATGCATGTGAGCTGCGTAGGACTGCTAGGTGGTCCTCTGCGATATTGAGACCCATAGCCTGCGTCTTGGTAACATTTAATTTGTAATATGAGCAGTTGCTAAAGCGTTGTATTAAAGATTGAAGAGCCGGTAGAGAGATATCAGGTTTAGCCAGGGTTAGCATGACATCGTCTGCGAACAGAGTAATCTTATGCGAGCTCTCGCCTATTTGGATCCCTTGTATGTTATCAGAGTCCCTTATACTTTGTGCTAATGGTTCCAAAGCTAAAATGTATAGTAGGGGTGACAATGGGCAACCCTGCCTCGAACCATTTGAAATGTGGAATGGCCTGGAGGAGAACCCCCCGTTGACTATTTTTGCTGTTGGATTGTCATAAATTGTTGAGACTAGTGTAATGAAGCTGTTTGGGAACTCAAATTTCCTTAGTACTGCTTTTAGGTATCCCCAGTGTAGCCTGTCAAACGCCTTCTCCGCGTCCAGTGACAGAGCCACACTGGGTTCTCCCGTTTTCTGGATCTTGTGAAGGATGTTGATCAACTTTCTGGTTCCATCCGATCCCTGCCTGCCACGAACGAAGCCCACCTGGTCGGCATTGATTAGGGATGGTATGATGGTACCCAGTCTGTTGGCGTATATCTTCGATAATATTTTTAAGTCAGTATTTAATAGTGATATGGGGCGTAGGTTTTGGCATTTGTGTGGGGGTTTCCCTGGCTTTGGTAGGGTGGTTATGTGGGCTATTAACATTTCTTTCGGAATAGTTCCTGTGGTGATAATGTCGTTGTATAGTTTTTCTAATGTGGGGATCAAAATATGTGCAAAGGTTTTGTAGTAGATATTTGTGAACCCGTCCGGGCCAGGTGATTTCCCCTTTGGGAGGGCTTTAATCGTGTCCGCAATTTCAGTTTGGGTAATGTGATCCTCCAGCATTTTTTGGGATTGTTTTGGTAAGTTGGGTAGTTTAATGTCGGCTAAGAATTTCTCTATGTCCTTGTTTGTGGGTTGGTGCGTTTGTTTGTCCGTCCGTAGGTTATATAGAGTCTCATAGTATTCCGCCATCATGTCATTTATCGTCTGAGGGTTATGCACTTTATTGCCTTGTGAGTTTACAAGATATGGTATTTTTGCATTTTGTCTCTTGCGCTTCAGAAGCGCTGCTAGTGTTTTCCCTGCTTTGTTACCTTGGGTGTATGTATTCAATTTTAACCTATGTGTCAGAAGTGCTGTGTTGCGTAATTGTATGTCATTCAGTTTCTGTCTCAGTTGGTCAATGCGGAGTTGCGAGGATGGGGATGGGTTTTGCGTGTGTGCGGCAGTTGTGTCCCTTAGTGCTCGCAGGAGCTCCATGTACTCTGTTTTTGATCGTCTGTGTAGATATGATGATTGGCTTATGAGAATGCCCCTTATGACCGCCTTGTGGGCCTGCCATAGAGTAGCAGGGGAGGTGTCCGGTGTGTCATTAGTGCTGAAGTATGATGTTAGTTCGTCTGTGAGTTTGGAGCGAAACTCCTGATCATATAGTAGGGTGTCATTTAGACGCCATTGTGTAGTCCCACGGAAGTTGAAAGCGTCTCTGAGGGATAGATGCACCGGGGCATGGTCAGACCATACAATATTTCCTATCTTACTGTGTTCTACGTGTGGGAGCAGGTTCCCAGATGTAAGTATATAGTCTATTCTCGTGTACGTGCCATGTACCGGGGAATAGAATGAGTATTCTCGACCATTTGGGTATTGGGACCTCCATGTGTCATATAGATCATGGTCCGTCAGTATTTTCATAATCTCTGTCGCTTGTTTACGTAATTGTTTGAGTCTGGGTGATTTGTCTGTTAGTGTAGTATCAAGTTTAGGTTGTAGTACGTGATTCAAGTCTCCACACAGGATTATGGACTGTTTTTGGGTAGTGTGGATCTTATTGAGGACCTTATTCAGAAAATTTCTTTGATTAGTGTTGGGTCCATATACACTCACCAGAGTGTATAGTGAGTTGTTTAGTGTACAGCCTAATATCAGGTATCTGCCTTGTGCATCTTTTTTTAGGGTTAGAAGTTCGAATGATACCGATTTGTGAATAAGAATAGAGACCCCTCGTGACTTTGTGGAATAAGTTGAGTGGTATTGTACAGGGTAGTCTCTACTGGCGAAGGCCGGAACCCTGTTGTGGACAAAGTGCGTCTCTTGTACGCAAAGTACATCCACTTTTGCCCGAGTCGCATCCTCAAGGAGGAGCCTCCTTTTGTGTGGCGTGTTAAGGCCACGAGCATTTATGGTTTGTATTTTCATACTTTATTTAGTGGATTTTAAGAGGTTGCTTTATCTTGTGGGGAGTTTTTTCCCTCTGCCTCTTATGTGTTTTATACAAGTCCCTTGGTGGGCCACCTTGTTCGCGGTAGCAGATCTTGGGGCCTTTGCCCTTATATGGTGGTTGATAGTGGTGTGGGTTGCGTATTGTGTATGTTATCATTGGGAATTTGAGCGATCGTGGTCTTGGTGGGGTTAAGGGTAGGTGATATAGGGGAGGTGGGATAACTATGTACATGGTATCTCCTTTGGAGATCTCGTGTGGGTATTCCACACTCGGGGAAGTGGAGAAATTCTTTTCCTCCATTTGCGTGGTCGTTGGCGCCCTTTTGGGCTTGGCTTAGCTCTTTTGTTTGGCTGCTTTCGCTTACATAAGGTGCACGGGTTTGGGTCCGGGCCTGGGCCGGGGTTTAGTTGCGGCTCCTGTGGCTCTTAGTAACTCTATATTGTCATGTGGTTCGTCATGGGTATAGTCAATACGTGTGGCTTAGTAAGTTATGGTCTGTGGGGCCCGTAGGTGAGTAGTGGGTTGACATAACAGTTAGCATATTAACACTTGTATATACCACCTAACTTCCCCTTGCTCAAGATTCCATAACGGAACTTCCCCATTACCTCCCATCTGGCTAGCCATCCTCCCCCACCCCCTCCCCACAGACCCCATACAGGCATTCCCTCCCACTCTATCCCCCCATTTCTATCCTGTCCCTTCCCCATTTGCTTTTTCTGTCTATTATACCATGTTTCGTTCCCCAATACATTACATTTTTATGGTACATGTCTAGCAGGCCATGGTGTTGTATTGAGTCTCTATTCTTGGGTTCCCGGCTCTGTGGAGCTACACATGTCCTGAGATTCGAGGTACAGGCCGTGCTCGGGGATTCTCATCTTGATAGTTGTCTGAAATTTGGGGGGACTGCAAAAATATTTGGTACACTCACATATGTTAGTCCGGACCCAGGGGACCCCGCGCCGGTACCGGCTCTGCTCACGCCTCGTCACAGGCCGGCGGGGAGTCCCAGCTCCGTATGAGTAGTCCACATGCGGCCTGTCTGTTCCATTTGTGAGCATAAGATAAGGGGGGAGGGGAAAGAGAGCCAAAATAAAATTTAAAAAGAATATGGTGTCTCTTGGGGAATGTCGCTCGTGCATGTTGAGTCAAAGCTGCGGGTTCTGCCCCGGTCGCTACATCCACACCGGCTCTGTGGGCACTTCGTCACCAGTGCGGCTCGAGGCCCAGTTACTCAGGCTGATCGGGAGAGATCGGGAAAGTTATATTGACTCTCCACGTAGCGCCTATTTCAGGGGGAGAAGGTTATGTGTCCTGTTCTCACGAATGCGGGTCCGGGGCTCCCACCGCGGCTCCCGCTCTGCTTGAGCCTCGTCACGGGCCGGTAGAAGACCCGGTCCGAGAGGGTGAGGTGTTGAACAGTCTATTCGTGACCCACATGCCTCTTGCCATGAGATGGCTACTTATTTCGTGTTGAGTGTGTATAGGCCCAGGACCCCCACGTCCACCCCGGCTCTGCTTGCGCCTCGTTGTCGGGGTGGCGGGAGGCCCAGAGTGATAGCGGTGTTGATTTCTCTCGCCCTTTCCCAGAGTTAAGTCTCGTGTTCTCGTGCAGGGGCATATGGGGGAGGCCCCGTGGAGTGTGCCGGCTTACCTCGATCGGGGACCCCCGGTTCGGTTCCTGCTCCGTTTGCACTTCGTCACAGTTTACTATTTCGGCGGGAGGCCCCGATCTAACGATGTTTGCCCGGCCCGGTCCCATTGAGTCCGTGCTTGTGAATTGATTTTGTCTCAGTCTCATAAACCAGTGAGTCAACTGGCTTTAATGTCCTTTAGAGGTTTTCTTCCAGTCGGGCTTGAGATGCCCGGACGATTTCGTTTGATGTTCGGGCGCCTCCACAGGCAGGTCCCAGGCCTTCAATTGCTTCAGGCCTTCTTCGGGGGTGGGTATGATAGTGGTGTCGCCATCTTTAGTGATGATAAGTTTGGTGGGGAACCCCCATCTGTACCTTAGGCCTTGTGCGCGTAGTGTGGTAGTAATTTGATGAAATTCTTTCCTCCTCTTGAGTGTTGTCGCTGAGAAGTCCGCAAAGATTTTCACGTTGGGGAATTCTGTTGGAGGCTTCGCCCTCATCTTGCTGCTCCGGAGGATTATTTCTTTGATATGATAGTAGTGGGCGCGCAGGAGTACATCCCTCGGAACTGACTGTGGGAGGAAGCGGGGTTTCGGGATGCGGTGCACCCTGTCTACCAACAGCATGTCCGTTGGTACGTCCGGGGCATGTGCATGCAGTAACGTACGCACATAGGCTGGGAGTTCAGCGGTTGTTACCTCCTCTGGGATGCCTCTCAGACGAAGATTATTTCGGCGGGACCTATCCTCGAGATCCGCCAGTTTTTCTTCCATGTAGGTAAGTTTCGTCTTTAAATGGTCCACGGTCCCTGCCAGGTCGTTGTGAGCTGTTGCGAATTCATCGCACTTATCTTCCATGTGGGACGTCCGCTTCCCTAGCTCTTGTATGTCCCTCCGCATGGCGTCCGCTGTGTGCTGCCATGTGGTCACTAATTTGTTGGAGAGAGTTTCCAGTGCTGCGATGAGGTCTGCCTTCGTAATAGGGGCAGAGTCTGCTTGTAAACCGGGTCCCTGGCCTTGCGTTCCGGCCTGGGTCTCCGGTGTCATTTGCGGCCTGGTGCGCCTCCACCAGTTGTAGCTGTTTCTGGTTGAAGAAATGCATCTTGTCCGGTTTGGCCGAGTTCTTTTTGGTTTTGTTGTGAGACATTTTGTTTAAATTTCGTTGGATGCAGCGTTATGTCGCCAGATTAAAGTGGATTATGTGCCCAGGGTGCCAGAGCAAGAATTCATGCGGCCATCTTGCTCCGTGGTCGGCCACGCCCCTGACGTTTGTTTTAATAATAAAAGAAAAACGTTTTTTGTTTTCCTTTTTTTATTCTTATGCCCTCTGCTATAAAGGGTTTACTTCCAAAATTAGAATCTGTATTAAATCTGTATTAAATCTGTATTAAAACTACTAAGATTGATCAATAAATAAGTTTAAAAAAAAGTTTCCAACAGACACACTAGCCAACAAACACACATTATTTGTACAGAAGGTTATAATTAGTATTTAGTATAATTGATATCTCGATCAGTATATCCCAGTACAGCAATACTGAGTCAAACCACTACCTTTAACATGTCCTTGGCTAACACACAGGGGAAAAACAAAACACCTGGATGCTTTCCAGGTGAACTCAACAACATGTCCAGACTGGATGCATCTAAGCACATTGGTTAAAACAGAATAGCCTAAACACTATAGTATGTGTACCAAGGGTAATTCTAGGGCAAAGTTCCAAAAGTAGATCAATTGCTAAAAAAAAATAGGACGCTATGAAACGTTACCTTATATAACTGTTCTTTAATCATAGCCACAAATATTTATTTATAGACAGAGTCCAAGATTTCTACATAAATGTTGCAGTAGATATGAATAGCCAGGTAAAATGAATTGTTCCAATTGTGCTTAGAAATATATTTAAAGTGTTAATCCAAGCACCATGACAACTTCAATGATTTGAAGTGGTCATGGTGCCTGGAGTTTGTACGTGCAAGATTTTGCTATGAAATGTTGCCCATGCAGAGTTTAACTCCTTTGTTGCTGGAGGTGTAGCTCCAAACCCACCTTTGTCATCAGGGATTCATTAGCCAGCCTAGAACACAAGTTCCGGGCTACCAAATGTCAAGTGCATTCATTGACTGAGAATGGTCAGCTGGTGCTCTCAGACAATGAGTTGCATGTCACAGCCAACAAAAGGGGAGTGCCTGGCAATGCCAGGTAAGAGGGCAAACCATTGCAAAATGACATTACTGAGTAGCGGGGCCACTCCTAGCATCATAACCACTGCAGCAGGCTATACTGGTTGTGGTGCTTTAACTAACCCTTTAAAGCCCAACCTGATAATTGTCTCTGAGTACTTAAATAGTTTGTGACAGTGCTGTTCTCTGAGATTTGGTTTATTTCAGATTATGTATAACCGTTTAGAAATGAGCATGTTTGTTCAAAGACAAATGTTTTTTTCAGAATTTTACATATTTATATAGATTAAAAACTATATATATATATATATATATATATATATATATATATACATAAATACAGTTCCATGGATTTAAAGGTTTCAATCAGTGACTATAATAATATTGGTTCACATTTATCAGGCATAGGCATATGTTTCAGTCTTATAAGCAGTATCCTTGCCACTTCAAATGTTTTGAGATTAGGAGTAGAAAATAATCACGCTGCTGAGGACTACAAATCAGTGTTGGTTGAACTCACTCTCAGTTACAGTTTCCATCTACTAGTGACTGATGCTATGAATCCCTGGCTAGGATTAGGTAGGATAATGTTCTGAACATCATAAGTAGCGGGTTGACTGTTGAAGTGAACCTGCCACCTTCTCAATTGCTTACATATTTTGTGGGCAACCACTTCTATGTGATTTCATGCTATTCAAATCTTATGGACCAATAATAGTTTATACCTCTAAAAAAATATGGTCTGTGCCAACCCAATGTCGATGTGGAAGATGCTGTTGGTTTAGTATCAGCATCTCTATAAAGCCATGTAAGTGATTCCATACTGAACAACCTGATTACTACACTATACTGTCAATCAATGCTCCTTAATGGTTTAATTTATCATTCCTGTGATAGATGCTATCAGTAGATGGGAAATATCCTAGCCTCTCACTCAAAAACTCTAGGTTTTTCAACCAGGGAGCCATCAAAGTATGCAGTCCATGTGGTTCCTGTATCATAAGACTACAACATGAATGTAACAGGGTTTTTAAAGTGTATTCAATGTGTGTACCAACAATTGGGTTTGAAAACCCAGAAACAAGACTCCAAAAAGGACAGATCCTAGATATGCCCTCAATTCCTGGCAGCTTCAGAAAGAGGAGATAAAAGAAGGGATATCAGCTCAGGACAGGTAAAGTATTTATATTTAATCAGAACTTCCTGAGAGTAACCATAAAGTGACATTAGATGGCAGCCAAGTGGTAGACAGGGGCCTTGGAACCATGAAGTGTGGGGGAGGGGGATGAAGCGGCAGGAGGGCACAGGAAAGGCATAAAGGTACATTTACAATTTACACATTAAAGCAAAATTTATTTAATAGAGATAACATAACCCTATATAGGGCGTACAATACGAAAATGACACACTAGGCTGGCAGAACATTTTTGTAACATCCGTAACAATAAAATAGAACACAGTGTTCCTAAACACTGCAATTCATGTCCATTTTTTTCATGGGACAATTTCATAGCGATCAGGATCGATAGAGTAGAAAAGAATTGGAGAGGAGGAAATAGATCCATACAACTTAATAAAAAAGAAGCTCTATAATTAATAGATATATATATATATAATGGATCTATAATTTAGGAACCCTCAAACAAGGCCTGAACATGGATATAGACCTTACAGGGCTAATTTGATAACATATACATAAAATAGATAAGGCCTCTTCTTAATTTCCTTCACTCTATTTTTTAATTTAAATTTTTAATTTATTTTTTATTATTTTTTCTGTGTATTTTTTCTGAGTTTTCTTGTCGTCTGGGGTTTTTCCTTGGCTCTCTTTTATATCATGTTTTTTTTTATATTAAGTTTATTTTTATGATTAGTATTTTTTAACACCTGTTTTTTAAGTTTCAGAAATCTCTGGAGCAAAAAGTCCCAATTTTTGGAGTGTAACAATATTGTTTAAACAATTAATCATTATTTGTATTATATAGATATTCTTCTTGTATGCTTGCCATGTTAAATACATAGAACAATGTTTTAAATAAGGTGTATTCAGAATGTATAACTATTTTATAGAACATTATGCATATATAAAATATGTATGGAAGAGGTGTCCTATTATGATTGTGTCATATATATCTATAATTACATTATTATTTTTTACATGTATTTTTTATTTTTATATATTTTGTACAAGTTTTTTCATTCTTTTAAACACATGATCCATAATTATATATTCCTTTTGATGCCCCTTAGGGGTTTCTTTTTGGATATATATATATAGATTAATATTAGATTTATGCCCCTTCAGGATGGGACACTTCATTGCATGTTTTATTTTCTGTATTTTTATTGATCTGATTGGAAGCTTTTCGCTGCGTTCCAGCATGGAACGCATAGAATACTTACTGCTAGACCGGAACCGGAAGTGACGCCGGACGACTACGTGCGTTTCACCGTGACACGCAAGCGACGCATCTACACTACAGGTGGATTGCATTCGAATATTCTGGCGCAGATTTAAACGCAGACTCCTGGAAGAGTGAGAGTACAATCCCTGAGGAAGTCCAGTGGATTAAACGCGTTGGATTCTAACGTTGGGGACTTGCAGTGCAGTACTCCTATCTCCACCTTGTAGTGGATTATATGCTGTTTTTACCTGGACCTTTTGTAAGTGTATCTTGTAATAAATCTTTGAAGTTTTTATTTCATCTGCACTATTATTTGGTTTCTTTTTACTCTACAAGTGCCAAAGAAAGTTTTTTCCATATTATTCTGAAGACCACTTCTGATTAAGGATGATGGGCCTGATATTCACTTATATTTTGTGAGTTCAACATATAACTCCTGCGTGTCTCTAGATATATACTCTTGTCACACTATGTGCTATTTGTATATTTCTTTGTAGATATTGCCCACCACGCTGTTATACTATAAGGTTGTATATTTCTATTTACACCTTAGAAGTGACTACTTCATCTCTTTTGCATTCCTACGCATCTGTTTTGTTTCAACTCTCCCTTTTTATTGGCACGTTTTATGAATTATTCTACCTTTAGCATTCACAATACCCCAATGTCAGTAGGCTATAGGATTCCCTGAATAATTGGGTATTGGTGGTGCAAGGGGCTGATTACTACAAACAAGTCAAGATTCCATATTTCATGAGCAGAAGCTGGTAAAATAATTACCCCTGCTTGTTAAAATAGGTGGATGTAAATAACTCATTTGTCATTGGAATTTCATTAAAATTGTGTTTGTGTTCACTAAGCTGGCTCATTCTTTGAGTCCACAGTGTAAAAGGGAACAGCAAGGTATGTGTTTGCATACTATATCCATAAGGTATGTGATATATAACAGTATGAGTGTGATTTGCTTCACTACTCTTGGCAATACAAAAAATCCCTAATCTGTAAGAGGTTCATTATATATATATATATATATATATATATATATATATATATATATATATATATATGGCATTAGTATCATTATATTTCTTGTGCACATCAATCCAATACACACCCCTTCTGTCAGTTCCAGCCTCAGGCTTTTGTTTAAATTGGAGAGTTTTCTGCTTCACTTGGTCAATCTTCCATGACCAGACAATCAATATTCGGATATTGAGCTGCACACTGAGTGTGGAATCGCACAGCAGATGTATGCACATCCAGTCGTAGTTGAATATGCACTACGTTCTGCCCTATCTACCATATATTAATGAATCAACTTTACACAAATCAAATCGTTCTATGAATTTTTCAGTCACAGTAGAGAAAGGTAAGGAAGAAATAGCGTGTTAGCTGTACAATTTGTATTTTATTTCTTTTTTTATCACTGTGTTTTTTGTAATTTTATGATTAGTTCAGAAAAACAAGCAGGGAATTGAGGGCATCAGAAAAGACTATGCTATTGGAAGTTTAAGTACAGGAACAAATGCGAATCCAGCTGCCCTGATTTATATATTTAACCATAAAGGCATCCACAGTTGACGAGGCAGCATTCCATTAATGGCTGAAACCAATTATTGATCCTTTGATTGATGAGTGATAGCATGTGTTAGCATTGGCTACTATAATTTGGTGTTTCCAGGGTAATTTGGTGGAATCAATTATTTGTGATTTCTTTTTTGTGTGTGTTAAATTAGCAGTTTGGGTGGTCTTACATACTTTCTAATGCTCAGAAACTTGCCAAAAACACAATGTTCAAATTTTGACAGGGCAGAGATGTGATTGACAAAAGAGCTTGTCAGACCAACTTGCATACGGGACGTGCAGATATTTTCTCCTGTGTGCATTTTCAAGTTCCCAATCATTTTTACCATTGTATTGCTGAATACAGGAGGGGTGGGGGGCTGATTAAATCTCCATAGCTTCCAGGAGTTGTTCACCAGCCATATACAGTGATATCAGAGAAGACAAGTGTAGTTTAATTCATGAAGGAAAAATGAATGAAGCTAGTTGGCACATTAACTGAAGCAGAGATGTATGGGATATGCAAAGAGCTCCCACTGAAAACAATGTTGTGAGCAGAATTGATGGAGAGATCAAGACCACTTTCAAGCCTTTCTAAGAAATCACTGCGGAAGAATTTGCAGCAAATGAGAAATGTCCAAATCATTACCATATATATGTATTTATTTGTAATGATCAACTGCTGAGCACTAATCTTAAATAATTCTGAATAAAAATAAAATGTTTAATTTCCAAAAAAATAATGTAAACAAATGTAAGCCATTTCTTTTGTGCCTTTTATTTGTGCATTTATTCTGTTTTTTATTTGAGGTGGATCTCTATGATGCATTTATATACACCAAAATGTATTGAATCTTAGAAAGGAGATACATAAGCAACGGTGGAGAGCGAGATTTCTGTCCCAAAGAGTGCTTGTTCCCACTAAACAGTGACTCTTGTCAGGTATGGTGACATATTAGTGACTTTATCACCATATGGAAGAATAAAATGGCAGTCCATGTATACCTATATAAGTATAACCCATCAGCCTAAACTTTGCAATGGTAAATACCCTCATTGCTAAATAGCCACCTACAGGTGGTCCAAGAGAAAGATGCATGGTATAATGGTAGCTGTTATATGTAGACGTCACTTTCTGACTTTATCTCACTGCCTCGTCTGCTCTATGCAGAATATGCAAGGAAGTTTGTAAAAAAAAAAAAATATTATTTACAAACTTCCGTCCTTAGCTGTATTTTACAGTAGATAATTGACCCCAGTGACTAATCTAAATAGATCTGCATAAACTGCATTAAACATGAATTGGGTCACCTGCAATCCCTTACTGCATGGAGGTATCTACATTTTAATGGGCCAAATGGCTAATTTACATTGCTATCACAACTTGTTTCTACCCATTGGCCTCTGACATGTTCTGAATTGTGGAATAATGCCTTACAAGGATACAACTAACATGCAGGCCACTCTTCAGTTTCCTCAAAAGCAACATCTGAAGACTATGTCTGTGTCGCTCGCAGACACTTGCAGAACACCCTGAGACACTCAGATTTCAAGTCCTGGCTGTAGCCCAAGTCAACAAAACCTACTAGGCTTTTCCTTACGTGTAATGATACACTCTTGCTTTTTTTTCTTGTTTCTTTCAAACATTGTATCTCATTTATTTTTTCAATTACTGCTATTTCCGTTACCCACTGGTGAATCCTGGTGTATTGTCGGATTAGTCCTGAGAATATCCCATATTAGCAGGGCATATACCTATATGACATGTGTGTGTGTGTCTACGCATTGCCGTCCATATGTCTCTTTTCCTTTCTTCTTTCATACTGAGTAGCTCTTATTCTTCTTTACATTTTTCCTAATACATATATCGAAAGCAACAGCGCATTATGTACTTTGCACTGATTTCAGGTTTTATAATGCAAAGTAATGTAGGCAATTTGTTACCTTTTCGTCTGGTAATGTAACCACGGGCGCTTCTATAAACATAGGAACATAGCAGAAGAAAGCTAAATAGCCCACTTATTCTTCCTAAACTACCAAAGAGGCAGAAACAAAACATATTTATATATAGGCAGAACAGTGAACTGTGTATTTAGTGAAAATAAGGACATATAAGGGGTCTGCAGACATCATAATAGACCACAAGACTTATTCATAGAGGTTACATGATGGGAAAATTATCACATGACAGGGTCTGGAGACATTATAATAAACCACAGGACCAATACATAATGTGGAATATAATGGTGGACCATGTTATGGGAAAATAAACAATATAAAGTGAAAAGCGTGGAAAAGTTGTGCTTACATATTTAAAGGATCACTATAGGTTCAGCAACACAAACATGTGTTAACACCACCATCTAGCCCCCCTGGGCCCCTCGTGCCTCCATAAATATAGCCATATCTTACTGTATTCAAGCCAGAAGCTGTAACTCTGCATGCTGTTTGCCTAAAAGAAAACAAGCAGTCTGCTGACATCATCAGAAGTGGTAGCCTGATCCAATCACAATGCGTCCCCATAGGATTGGCTGAGACTGACAAAGAGGCAGATCAGGGGCAGAGCCAGCATGATTCAAACAGAGCCCTGGCCAATCAGCATCTCCTCACAGAGATTAATTGAATCAATGAATCTCTATGAGAAAGTTCAGTGTCTGCATGCAGAGGGAGGAGATACTGAATGTTTGGATGCATTTTAGGCAGTCATGACCCAGGAAGGATCTCTAACAGCCATCTGAGGAGTGGTCAGTGAAGTTATCCCTAGGCTGTAATGTAAACACTGCATTTTCTCTGAAAAGACAGTGTTTACAGCAAAAAGCCTGAAGGTAATGATTCTACTCACCAAAACAAATTCAATAAGCTGTAGTTGTTCTGGTGACTATAGTGTCCCTTTAAATACTCTCTATAAATCATCAAATGCTGTAACCAATAGCGAACATTCCTCATACAACTAATAGTGATGCAAAACTCCCAAACATGCCTAAAAAAACACTAATAAGGAGCACAATAATATTCAGAAATAATGACTCAAAAATAAGAAACACACACCCTAAACTACATCAGGTATTCTTAATATAAATAAATAAAATACCGCACTCTAAATATAGTATCCAAAGATGAAAAAGGTAAAAGTAATATAGTAATGCCAAAAAAATAATTTAATAAGTTATATATGCAATCAAAAATTGATATACAAAAAGAGTTTGATGATCTCAACCAAAATTTGAAAATTCATCTGTTTACTGCTCCACCCATTATACAAAACATTGTGTACTAGTATTCAGTCCTACGAAATGTATCTAATTAGAAATTACTTGAATGGAGCAGAACCTGCCTCAGAATACATGTATATACCCATGTGCCTTTGTTGATCCAGAATATATCTCAAAATTCATATATATACACAATCACAGCTCTGTATAAGGGACAGACTATACAATCAATCCTTTGAAATTCATAAGGTTAAAGTAACAAGCATATAGCAGGTATTCAGGTATTCTTAGTTGCATATATTCCTTGGTTGATTAATTCACAAATATAGTGTATATCAATTAATATAACTCAGCCAATTATCAAATGGGTTTACTGGTTCAATGGGGAGCAGAGAGAAGTGCGTACAACCACCAGCTCAAAGGTTAGTGTGCCATAGACCCATCAGGCTTAAAGTAGTGAATAACTTTTTGCCCTGTTTAGTAGCGTGCACTCACCTAAACATTTATGCTTTATAGGGGTACTAGATACAACACACACAATTCCGCACATCCCACTTCAAATGAACCTTAAATAAATCTGGCCTAGGTAAAGAATAGTTGCAGTATATGATCATACATTGCACAAACCTGTCACAATGCCAATGTACCCATTATATATATATTGAATTTAAAACTCTTGCACGCCAACTTAAAAGTTATGACCCGGTGCCAAGTCACAGATATGATATAAATCTGAAAAAAATACGGGCACTCCAGGCTTTCAAAGATTCCTTGTTTATTGACGGTTAATCCAGGAATCTTTGAAAGCCTGGAGTGCCGGTATTTTTCACATATATATATATATATATATATATATATATAATAGATAAATTACACAGCAACAGGGAGAATAGTTGTATTTGATAAATGAGCTCCAGATCTGTCCCAAATCCTTTGATTTAAATAAAGAACAAAGGGACAATCTAAGCACCAGAGCCCCTAGAGCCTAAAGTACAGATTGTTGTACAAAGAGCCTGTCCCTGCAGTCTGACAATTATATACACTGCCTTTTCAGAGAAAAGGCTATGTTTACATTGACTCTCTGCACAAAAGATACTGCAACCTCAGATAATCAGCACTGGTGTGTCAGTTAGGTGTTGGTGATATCCCAAGGCAAAGTAAGCAAGGGGTCCTTGTCTGGATGACCACTTTACCCTTGTTGGGCCCTGGGCAATTTGCAAACAAACCAAAACAGAGTGCAAGGGAATACTGTGAACGGACAATAAATACTTTAACTTTTAGAGCGGGGGAGAATCTGATCTAAATAGGAAGGGAAATCACTTGTACATGTTTAGAGTGCTAATGTTAGAGTGTTCCTTTTAAGCATTTAAACATACAATTGTGTAAACATATATTTTGATTACAAAGTAACACAATCATTATCCATACAACTTTATGTAAACACCAACAAAATCTCAAAATTTTAAATGACCAATAAAACAAAAATAAAACGTAAAAGTATCAATTTAGCAAAGAGTGAGCTTTTAGTCTTCACTAAAACACAAAGTTTTCAATCAAGGGCACTGTTATTGTAATTTTCTGTCTACAAAAGCTGAACGATTGAGGGGTTTAACGGAGTAGAGGAAACTCTAGAAGGTAACACAAGTTTACTAGAACTTCCCTCATGATGCAGGATAGCCTTACGAACACTGTCCAGTAACACACATTTCATATAAATATGCCCAGTTCCAGATGAGGTCTGCTTTCCCAATATAATTGCATCTGAGATCATTTCTTTTAAAATACCCTTACATGAGCAGATGGGACCCTGCATTAACTAAATGACTTATTGGCACCCCATCCCCCGTGCTTTTATGAGGCCATCCGAGGAACTTAATAATGGATGAGCACTAATTTAAGCTGTAGGACTCATCTCCAGTTCTGAGTTGTTCTATCTATCTGTCAATTCACCCATCCATCCGTCTGTCCGCCATTTACCAATTAGCCATCTGTCTGTCTGTCTTACTTTAAGAAAAACCTGTTCTGTTAATCTAATAAGTCTATTACATTTTCATACAACAGAGAAAATGGTAAAGTACTTAAACAGTCTGAAGATATGGAAGAGTAGGCACCAAAACAACCAAGCCAGACGTTTTTCTCCCTGGCAAATGAACAAGTATGTGGGGAAAATGGAAGTTGGAATGGAAAATGGAATGGAATGGAAGAATGAAAAACACCCCCAAACCTTTCCACCACTTCCCTGGGATACCCCCACAGAATGTGGGCAGGAAACCCTTAGTGAGCCTAGCCTGCAGGTATATAGGGATAAAATGACCAATTCACAGGCAGGATTAGAGGGAGAAAGGTATTCCTGGAACCAAGGCTTATTGTACTAAGACTGAGAGAGAGTCACAGCCGGTTCCATACCGGTTCCATTCCAATCCTTGCGAGCGGACACCTTCACTCCCTCATTCATTAGAGCTAATTTTACTCACAAGGCGCTTGAAGACACAAAACCTCAAAGGGTCATTCTGGCAACAACACAATGTTAATGCGTTTTGGCCTCAATAAATAGCTTTATTTATTTGGTCAATTCTGAATATTTTTTGCAAAACACAATACAAAGGAGGACTCTGCACCTTACATCACATTTTCCAAATTTTCCCATTCTAAAACTAATTTTCCTTACTCATTCACTGCAGAGTAAAACAGCTATATGGGCCAACCATCATACCCAGTGATTGGCAACTGCATGAAACACATAATCACTAATAAGCTTTGGCAGTCTACTTTTTAAAGGAAATGTTATAACAGGTAGATGTAATGTAAAGGAGAATCACAGTTACTTCATAAAATACTACAGTTTGACGGGGATTTTCATTCATTTAGTCCAAAAGCTATAAAATGCATAAAAGTCGAAATATAAGAAACTTTACCTAAACAAAATAATTTACTTTGATTCTCTCTCTTTTGCTTTACTGTCCTTTTAAGCACAATTAATACTATTTGAAAACAATAATCTGCAAGCTATTTGGTAAGCATTAAAATGTAGCCTTCAAATAGCAAATCTTTCTGTTTCTTCTATGTCTTAACATTACGTTTCATACATAATGAGGAACCTTAGTAATAGCACAATCAAGGTTATAAACTAAAGTGTGAATTGTCAGGAACTCAAAGGGAATTTCAAATTTGCAATTTACTTTTAATTCAATTTCAAGGTTATATACTGATTTGTGTGTTAAACACTATTATTCCTAGTGAATTAAAGGGACACTGTAGGCACCCAGACCACTTTAACTCATTGAAGTGGTCTGGTTGCAAGCTCCCATCACCCTTGACCCTGCAGTGGTAATTATTGCAGTTTTCATAAACTGTAATAATTAACTCTGAGGGTTATCTCCTTCTCCAGTGGCTGTCTTCCAGACAGCTACTAGAGGGAATTCTGGAACTGAAACAGACTTTTGATCTGTTATCTGATGCTGGATATCCTCAGGCTCTGCATGAGGACCTCCAGCGTCAGATTTTCCCCTTAGGAAAGTGTTGAATAATGTTTTCCTATGGGGAAATCCTAATACGAGCATGGCCATTGCTGCGCATGCGCAGTAGGTCTCCCCCGCTGACGAACGTCAGCAGCGGAGAAGCATGGGCAAAGCTGAGCCAGCGCTGAGGGACATCGGCGCTGGATCCAGGTAAGTGACTCAAGGGGTTATTAACCCCTTCAACGCCGTGGGGTGGGCCTTGACAGAGGGGAAATCTATAGTGCCAGGAAAACGAGTTTGTGCTGTTGGTGCTGTTCTGAGAAATATTAGGTGACTTACTTTACTTATGCAACTAAAATGTAATTTAGAACAAGGACAAAATATTTTAATTACACAGACTGATTTCTAAACGCACTTATTGTAGTTTAAAGACACATTACTGTGAGTATCATTGCTGTGGAGATCTGTTATACACACCAACAATATGGAGCTACTAGAAAAAAGGGACAGATAAATTTAGGTCTAAATTAGGGATTGTCCCTCCTAAATACGGACACTTGGAAGGTGTGCTACATTGAGGCTAAAATGGCTGATTTGAAAAATTCTCCATTTCAGCTAAAATCATATATATTTAAGCCAACATTTTGCCATTTAGATTTAATTCACTAAAATGCAGTGTTATAATAATAACCCTGTTAGAATTCTAAACAATCCACACTTTAGTGAATGACTGTATATTTTATAGTAGTCATTTAGTTAGTAGTAACATCCAGTCAGCTTTACCTATCTCCCTTAATCTATTCTAGTCTGCTATGTGAATCCCTGCAGTATAATATATAATGACTAATGGATGACATCATATCCGGTGCCTGCTTTCCTCCTACAATGCTGCTCTGTGACAGTAGATCACCATGGAAAACACTTGTAGGTAGCATAAAAATGTGGGCATGTCGAGATTGTAGCATGGTCATTGCTTCGCCCCTGCAATATCTATTGTTCAACAGCTTTTGTACGTTAAAGGAGCTCAGTCAATCATAAAACTTGCAGAAGACAAGGTCTCCTTCCGGGAAGAACTGAAACATTTCTGTGTAATTTACTACATAATCTGCAGTGACCTCACTTGTCTTAGCTTTCTTCCAGTTTCCTGTACCATATTCTGATGCTTAACCACTTTCTCTATTGCACTGTTTTCTGACTGCTCCAAATGCTAATGCCAATGTATGGGATCAATTAAAATAGTGCTACAGAGCCCCTACCACTTATGATGGCACTTTTAATATCTGTGATATTCAATCTTGCTTTAACCACGATATCATGAAATACAAAACGAAAGCATATAGCACAAATGCTATTTATGCTATTAAAATGTGTTGTGTAACTAAAAATATTTTTGTTGTGCTCTTTAATTCGATGTGGAAGTAGCAGTACTTAAGCAGGATTTAGAGGAAAACTGACATCATGTTTAAATATTATGGAGAATAAAAAAAGAGACTTCTAATATAGCTCCATTTTAAACTCAATACATATAAGCTAATCACTCTGTTAAAGTGCATTTCTTGCTCCTTGCTTTGTGGGTGGAGGGAGTCATTTATAGCCTTCTTTGGCCAGGAGCACTACTCATTTGCCAAGTCAATGCACAATGTGAAGTGCAATTTGAGATGCCTGGTGCATGCACACAATGCCAGCATTCATGAACACACTCTAGCTCTTGATTACCTGCATGGTTTGAAGTCAGATTAGCTGTGTTTCTCACTGAAGAGGATTAAACATGGCTGCCGCGACAAATCAAAGCTAGGAGATGCACTGAAAAGGCGCTTCCTGGCCTTTCACGGAGTTTAAGTCAGTGAAATGACGCTAGACGTCCTCACGCATTGCATGAGGACCACCAGGATGTTGGAATCCTCATAGGAAAGCATTGAGTCAATGAGCATTAGCTCATCTCTCACGTCGGAGGAGGCAATAAGCGATCCCACCAGCTGTAACGTGGCAAGCGAAAAAACTTTTTTTAACACTTTATTTGACGCAAGAGAGGGCGGGGGCAGAGGGAGGCAATAGTTTTAGGAGTACAACTTTTTACAGATACCCTCAAACCCTAACTGTCCCTTAAGCGGCACTGTCAACCCTCTCCCTCCCCAAAATGAGTATTTAATAAAGATTATGCTCAGATTGACTGTGTTTCACTCTGAATTTCTCTGAAATTCCAACACAGTTTAAAGATATACTGAGACAAAATAGGTACTACTTTGTCTCAGTATTTTTCCAACATCGTACAAAGCTTGATATAAGGCAGAGCTACTGCCGTCAAGCTTGTCATTTCCCCCAGCTGTCATTAGTGATGGCTGTAGGGAAATTAAGCTCTCCCATGGAGGAACCCACAGTCTCATGAGATCCTCCATAGACCTCAATGTTGTACTCTCACACATGTATATGTCAGCTCCTGGCAGCTGAAGTGCCAGGACCTGAAGAAGAGCGGCAGAAAGAGAAAGGCTGTGTCTGTGAGACACAGGTTCATGTTAGTAAATCTCACCTTTCCCTGCCTCCCCCAGCCAACAGACAGCGATGTCACTGTCGGGGGCCTTTGCAAATTTTGCAAAGACCCCCGATGGTAACATAGCCGCTTTAACGATTAGCTCCATCAACTCTACATTGCCCAACCCCAACTATACTTCATACTAACGACCCCTATTAACACCATAATATCAATGGGTTTTTAGGAACAGAGTAAAATGTCTTTGTTAATCTAGCAACATCACATATAAAACTCACCGTTTTAACAGAGACATTTACAATGTATAAGCCTGCAATCCAGTTTTTCAGTTATTTAGTGAGTTTTTTCTAAATCACATTTAATAAAATCCCACCATCTCTAAGGACCAATAATACAATTTTCTATTAATTGTTTCCTTTTGTTTTCTGTTTTTATCTCACTACTTTGCACATCCTCAGGTTCCATTCATGTGACCTTACAGGTATATATCTAATCTACAATCATGCTAGCAAAATCACCAACAAATACATACATTATGATTTTTATTAAAATATACCTACTTGAAGATCACGTCTGCCTCCTCCAAGATGTTCCATGCATGTAGAAACAGAGGCTGTGCATCCAGTGCCTTACAAATAACATATGGTCCAGCACACCTTTCCACCTATTGACTTGGTAAAGGCCAGGATTTGGGGATCTTGGTTTTACAGCACCCTTTTTAAATAACAGGCAATACATAGAGTGCTCACCACTACATACTTGTTTTACCTATATCCTTGCTCACCACTACATACTTGTTTTACCTATATCCTTCACTGGGTTGTTATATGATGACAGGCAGGTGCCACCTTTACAGCTGTAGGACATTTGCTGGTTTTGAGAATCAGAATCGTTTCAATTTTTTTACATTTTGGAATTAATTTATCACTGCACTACAATCTGGTGTTCAGAGAATTAACCCAAAGTGAACTTCAAATTTATACACAATTCAAATGAGTTATTCACTAAAGTGGCAATTTCCAGGAAGTTTAGCTGAACACAGATTTAGGCCAAAATATCTGAAGCAGAAACAAAAAATCTCCAAATCTATTTTACTTTACTAATGCAAGGAGCCTAAATTTACTAATGCAAGGAGCCTAAATAACAAAATGGGGGAACTAGAGGCATTAGCATACACTAAACAATATGATATAATAGGCATAACTGAAACATGGTGGGATGAGACACATGACTGGGCAGTTAACTTAAATGGGTACACATTATTTAGGAAGGATAGGAAAAACAAGAAGGGTGGTGGGGTATGTTTGTATGTCAACCATGATTTAAAGCCAAATCTTAAGCAAATTGAATGCGATGAGGAAAATGTGGAAGCTTTATGGGTAAATATCTGCTTGGGGGAAAAGAAGGGAAACCAACTATTGGTTGGGATATGTTATAAACCACCTAATGTTAATATTGACGAGGAACAACAGCTGTTTGAGCAAATTGAGAAAGCTGCAAATCTTGGTAACACTTTAATTATTGGAGATTTTAATTACCCAGACATAAATTGGGACATAGGGACTAGTAGCTCAGCTAAGGGAATTAGGTTTTTAAACTTGTTAAATGACAACTTCATGTCACAACTTGTACAAGCACCAACTAGAATGGACGCTTGTCTGGACCTGGTTTTAACAAACAACGTTGATCTTTTGACCAACATTCAAGTAGGTGAGCACTTGGGAAATAGTGATCACAATATAGTGTCCTTTGAAATAAACTCAAAAAAACAAAAGCACATGGGGTATACTAAAACATATAATTTTAAAAAGGCAAATTTCAATAAGATAAGGGAAGCTTTACAATATATTGACTGGCATAAACTCTTTAGTGAAAAGAACACTGAGGATAAATGGATCATCTTCCAACAAATATTAGAAAGGTACATTTCTCAGTATGTACCATTGGGAAATAAGTATAAAAGAAACAAATTAAAACCAATGTGGCTTAGTAGAGAAGTAAAACAAGAGATTAAAAATAAGACGTATACCCTTAATGGAAGTGAATTAGGGATAACAACACACGAAAAGGACTTGGGAATTGTTATAGACAACAAACTATGCAACAATGTGCAATGTCAATCAGCAGTGGCCAAGGCCAGTAAGGTATTGTCATGCATGAAAAAGGGCATTCATTCTCGGGACGAGAATATCATTTTGCCTCTCTATAAATCACTGGTAAGACCACATATTGAATATGCTGTGCAATTTTGGGCACCTGTTCTAAAGAAGGATATCATGGCACTAGAAAAAGTGCAGAGGCGGGCTACAAAATTAATAAAAGGAATGGAACATATCAGCTATGAAGAAAGGTTAACAAATTTAAACCTATTTAGTTTAGAAAAACGTCGCCTGAGAGGGGATATGATAACATTATACAAATATATTCGGGGCCAATACAAACCATTGTGTGGAAATCTATTCACAAACCGGACTTTACATAGGACACGAGGCCATGCGTTTAGACTGGAAGAAAGAAGATTTCGTCTAAGGCAAAGGAAAGTTTTTTTTACTGTAAGAACAATCAGGATGTGGAATTCTCTGCCTGAAGAAGTGGTTTTATCAGAGTCCATACAGATGTTCAAACAGCTACTAGATGCATACTTGCAAAGACAGAATATTCAAGGATATAATCTTTCAATGTAGGGTAATAACTGCTTGATTCAAGGATAAATCTGACTGCCATTCTGGGGTCAAGAAGGAATTTTTTGTCCTAGCTTGTTGCAAAATTGTGCTTCAAACTGGGGTTTTTTTTTTTGCCTTTGGATCAACAGCAAAAAACAGGTGTGAGGAAGGCTGAACTTGATGGACGCAAGTCTCTTTTCAGCTATGTAACTATGTAACTATGTAACTTTCAGTTTGGCTCTTATAGCTTAAAGGAACAAAATGAAGTTGATATGGTGCCAGGAGACTCACATAATTTCCTTACCTTTCGGGGGTCAAACAACTTCGATGAAGCTGTTTCGGTGCCCATTGTGTTTCTTTAAATTTGAAGTTCATTTGAATTCTCAAAACTCCATAATTTAGTGATTAGCCCTGTATGTTTGGCTACCACAAAGTAGGATTCTCTGGCATGTTTGTCATGACAGCGTCCCTTTGCTGTGCAATCTCGCTTTTCTTGATCTTCTCAATTTTACCACAGTCTCTGAATGGCATGTTAATATTTATTACTACAGCTTAGAAACTCTTAGCAGTATATTAACTATAGCTCTCATTTTATCTGTCAAACTATATAATTAAAATGTGGACCAACTTTCCTGTACTCAGAATTTGGCATAAAAAATCTGGTGCAGTTCTGCTGTCCTGTGCTAACACTAACCTGACATCTTTATTAACTTAAAAATATACCCAGATTTTCAAATGCACAGGGTAATAGTGAATCCAATGAAGGTCACCTATTGAGGGAAGTCCAGACTGCTGCAGACAAGTTGTGCTTGGTATATGACTCTCCATTATTTTCCTATTTGTAAAACTAAAGTTTTGATCAAGCCATTACTCTGGTACATTAATATCCAGAAGAAGAGACTCTGTAAATTATCATGACTAAGAATAATATATGTAGTGGGATACAAATGTCAGTGTAGTGAAATTTACACGTCAAGAGAACATCTTTTCATATTGCTCTATTTTGGAAATTAGTCTCTTTCTGTTTATGAATATATACTGTCACATTATTGAAACAGGGTCTGTTTATACGCAAACTGTCTCACTTAAAAACTATATACAAGGATGTCATTTATAGGAAGACTAAGCGTTAGGAATATAAATATGTATTCCTAATGCTATAGTGCCCTGGCGGCTGCCTACGTGACGGCCTCCCACATGCAAGGAGTAAAAAAGGTATTTACTTACTTTGTCTTCCTCGTAGTGCTGGTCTCCGAGGGGAAGCCCTGCCTCCTTGGGTAAGATCATCATCACTGATGATTTCAGCCAATCCAATGGTTTCCCATAGAAAAGTATTAGGAGGCTAGTGCGCATGCAAAACGCCGTGCTGCACCAATGAGATGGTAACTTTAAGTTTGCCTTTGCTATTTCAATGGAAGCTCCTCTAGTAGCTGTCTGATTGACAGCCACCAGAGGCACTTAAACCCTGCAATGAAAACATTGCCTTTCTGCTGTAGGGGATGCGGGGGGGATCCACCCAGAATACTTCATTGAGATTAAGTGGTCTGTTGCCCATAGTATGCCTTTAAGCTGTTTCTCTCACACATTGGAATCCTCTCTGAGTAACCAACGTGTAACGGTTACCCAGAGTGAGAAGGGGTATTTACCACTAGAGACGTCCTTTTCCCTTAGTCAGAGCAGCGCTGCAGTAGTCCTCCATAGACCTCCAAGCCGACCTGTAATTCCAAATAGCTGTAAAGCTCTTAAAAGAGCTAGTAGTGATAGCTGTATAGCAGTTCTCATCCAATCACGAGACCAAGCTACGTGTTGAGGGTTAAGCAGGACTCAATTTTAATGTTGCCACAGCTGGACTTATATGCAAGTCCCCATGCAAGGGAAGACCCACCTGGACCTTACGGGGACCTTCCAAGCCAATGATAATGCAGTACAGTAGGTGACACTCCCACACATTACACACAATCCCTCCCCTCAGCCTGGGAGATAATTGAGTCAAGTCCTGTATGTAACTCAATTATCTCCAGGCAGAAAAACACACATAAAGTATGAAAAGTACCCCAATATACAACATATCCCTCTGACAGCTCTGATTTGGGTGAACAACATTTCCAAAAATCCCCCAGATCAGAGCAGGGGTTCAGGAATTTTGTGGAAGTCCCATTTTGACCGACTGCACGCATGGTTTCGTGCCCAAAGAGAATTAGGCTGTGTGGCCGGTCTATTTCAAACATTTGAAATACCATTCGAATTACCGAATGTAACTGTTTATGAACATAGTCAGTGTGTGTCCCTTGTTCGTGGGCTTCTGCCCACCGAACGCTGTTCGACTCCCGTTCAAATAGCCGACGTTCCATGGAAGGTAACTGTTCAGCGGTGTTCATGCCGTCGCATGTCCGATTTGAGTTCCATGAACTCGACAACAAAACACAGCTGAACACGTTTGACTAAACAAGATGGCCGCCGCGAGGTGTTCGACTATACGAACGACGACCACCCAGCCGTTCGTCAATTTGGCTGCAGTTACCTACCAGCCTGGGAGGTAAATAGGCTGCACACTCCACTCACATGTGGTCCGGCTGTTCAGTGGTTCGAAAGTTCAAAGAATTATTGTCCAAAGTCACGATAGGTACAAATAGGGTTTTTAAACCCATAAATCCCAGCAGCAAAGTAAAATAAAATAATCTCCAGGGATAAAATTAAGATGAAATCCAGAACAGGGTATTTGTTACACAGAGTAACTAAAGGAGACCTGAGTGCATCAGTCAGTGATACTTTCTCGAAACCCCAATTCGATTAGTCCCCCAAAGTAGACCTTCCAGTATTGTATAAGGCTCTTCGTGGACCTTGTACTGAAAATAATGTATGGACTAATTATGAAATTTTAATGTGCTTAGAAGAGCAGGTCTGTCTGCAGCTAGACTTCATGGCCATATATAGACCCATCTCCATCTGTGTTTGTAAACTGCCAGTGTAAAGTATAAAAAATATATCTTCACAAGCAGGCTGAGAGGCACAGAGGGATCTACAGAGAGAGCAAAAGGTACAAGAGTTCAATGTGACATTTGCATATATCTGTCCATATCTGTTGGGACATTATGTATTGGCTGAAAGCTGACATTTCCCAGCCATAAAAATAACATCCAAACTTGGTATGCATTGGTATCATAATATGGATGTATGAACTTCTGCTTTGTCATATCAGTTCAAGCCAGAAGCATCAGGGGCCAACAGAGAGGGAAAGAGGTAAGTTTCACGCTCTTCTTAAACAGCTTGAAGGTTTGCTGACCGATTGCACCATCGGACAGTGCTCTGCAGTGATCTTAGCCAGGAGGCAGATTTTCCCTGTGGAGACCAGCGCTGCCGGGGAAAAAAGGGTATGTCAAATACCTTTTTTTACTCGCTGTATATGGGTGGTAGTCACCTAAGCAGCCACCAGGGCTTTTAATGAGATGTAGATACGTTACAGATTAGTATATGCAATATAGTTAGTCATACAGACCAAAGTTACCATGAATCCTTTAGGTGTTAAGGATTGTTTTTCCCTATGATTTTCAGTCAGACCAAGAAGGGTATCAGTATCCATCTAACAATACTCTAGATGGCCCTCCAGATGTTGCTGAACTACAACTCCCATGATTCTTTGAATGGAATACATAGCCAGAGAATCATGGGGGTTTTAGTTCAGCAACATCTGGAGGGCTGGAGTTTGGGGATCCCTGCTCTAGGACAATGGCACACAGCAGTTCAGGGCAGCAGAAGATAATAACCCAAACATCGAGCAGCTTAAGCCTATTGCAGTGTGTGGGCCTGGAGCTTCAGCTCGAAAAGACCCTACTTCACTTCCTGTCTTCCAACCAATTTTATCCCCCAGTGATAGCTTATCTCTCAATTTCTCTTAGGTGGATTTCTGCTCTCCCATTCTTATGTTCATTTTTTTCTCCTAAACAGATATCTTCTATATGTCTCTCCCAGGTACATCTTCACTCTTCCAGATTGATTCTCTCCAACTGACAGATCTTCTGTATTTGCCCAGGTCAGTTATCTGCTGGACATATAACCTTTTTTCTCCCAGATAAATTTCCTTACTTCCACACATAATTCCCTTCTGTCTCTCACCCATGCACATACTCATTTACACTTCCATGTAAGTTTACCCTCTACCAGATAGATCACCCTCCCATTGCAATTGTTCTTTTCCGGCCAAACGTATTTCACTGTAGGTGATTGCTCCTTTGTCCTCAAGACAAATCTAACTTTACTCAAAATTGGTTTTCTGTTTTCTCTCTGCCAAACAAATCTTTTCTCTTTTATGCCAATCTTCTTTCCCAGGAAGAGCAATAAAATTGCCTGATTTCTACATGTAGAATTCAATTATTCACTTCATAGGTGTTCCAAGTGTTGAAATCAAGTCTTGTGTCTTCTTTGCGATCTGATTTTGATCTCTTTTCATACACCACCGAATGCAAACTCCCTTATTTGAAGCTCATCTCCAGTTCACAAGAAGCAATATCTTTCACATGAACACCCATATTCTTCAAACTGCTAAATACAGTTTTGCTCAATGATGGTGGTTTCAGTATCTTCATAAATTACAGGGCAATCCCTTGAGTGAACACAGACTCTTGTGCAAAATGTCTCATACTTTTACTGCCTCCTTATGATGTATACCTCTGGTACGTGGTAGTCTAATGGTTTTTGTTTGTGTTGTGTTTTTTCAGCTTTATATATATATCATTTTTATTATAATTTATTTATTATTTTGTTAGCCTGAAATGTCCATTTTTGTTTTACAATTCCTCACTTTTAAAGAGCAAGTTATCCTAACCAAAGATGTCTATGAGGAGGGAAGGTCTTCCTTTTTTCCCAGATTTACTTATTTATGACATTCGTTAGAATACTTTAACACAGCATGCCATTTCTAGGCCATATTCGTGGCTTGTCTTCATATTGCATCTCACTTCTACCTTGTTCCTCTGTCACATCAATATGAGTTTGTCTTTCATGCACACTAGAGTGCTAAAATTTGCAGGCTGTCTCTTGCATATCTGAATGTACTCACGTGTAAAGGTAAGCAGTCTCTCTCTAACAGTAAATACATTAGAAATAAGCACCTGCTAGTTAAATTTCACGCACTTGGCATTGTACAATATTACTGTCACTGGCAACGGAAGACACGCTTACTCACTTAGAAGAGGTCAAGGATATAAAGAAAAGAGAGTGATATAGACTAAGGAGAGAGATAAAGAGATAGAGAATGGAAAAGGAATGAGAGAGCCATGGTGGAGGGGTAGGAGTGTACCGACTCTGGTACATGGTGATCTATGCAGGAGGAGGAGGTTTCCATAGTAACTGGATTCCTACTTCCTCTCTCCCCCCCCCCCCTTCTCAGGATAATTAACCCTTCTTCTGCTAGAAACCTGCCTCAGGGGAGTTGCCAGATGTCAGGCGCCACATGTATACATATAGTGTTGGAAGCCGATATTGGTGTACAGCTCCAACCTCAAAAATATACAGCATGACAAGTATGGAAAAACATTTTTTTTTCAAATATGTATATATTTACTTATGGGCATAGAACCTTGTTTCTGTGTTTCAGTGTATTTCTGTCTACATTACAATATATATGGTGCCTCTAGCAAACGGTGGCCCTCAGAAATGATAAATGGAGTAGAAATCAATGGCCTATACAAATGGCAAAAGGTTTGCTTTCAAAGATAGCTCAGATTAGCTGTAGATTAACTCAACAAAAATGACCTGCCCGGTCAAATACAGATACAGGCACATATGTGTGCACGTGTAGTCTATAGGAACATACATACCTACAACAGTTTCATATAAATGAATTATAAGTAGAAATTCTGAATTTGAGGTTACATTGTTTAGATTATTGTTTCGGTTTTAATAGCATGACAAGCCAGGAGGTTTTAAAAAGTATTGGTATTTCAGTTTTATTGAGCTATCTATATTATATGTTGATTCACTGGATAATCCCTATCTCCACTTCAGTGTATATCTATACATACACCTGTCACACGTGTAGATGCAGAGTCCCGTGTATATAGCTGCTAATCTCGAAATGAATCGTATTTGTCCATAACATATTATGGTTTAGGTTTATATAGTTGTGCACACACAGTGGAGCTTGATGAACATGAACACATATGTAGTTGCACACGAATGCTGAATAGCAATCACATACTTCACGCAGACCCGAATGTATATGCACACCTGATACAATACACACCCTGGTCCATACCTCATAGTAAGCGCACACAGTGATGGCAAATGATGCAATGGATGCATTTTTATATATGAAGTAGCTATACATTTTTTGATCATCTCCATGGATTTCATTCTCTGCACACAGCCTCCATTTTGCAGCACTCAGATTTCTCCGTCCATTTTCTGTGCTGACTGAAAATATAACACAAACATCTAGCTTCCCACCCTCACATAGGAATAATATATGTATGTTTTATATGTATATATATATATATATATATATAACATGTGTATGTATATATACACACACACACACACGTATTCAGATGTGTGAGTATCTATCTATCTATCAATACACATATACACAAACCGACATATATAGACACACAGACATATATATGTGCCTTCATAAAAATAAAATGTATTTAGAAACAATGTCTCTGAGATCAGTAATATATTGTCCAAAAAAAAAGCAGATGGCATTCACATTGATGAAAATGTGTATTTTCTTCTAATCTAAACCATCAAATAAGGTAAGGGAAAGGAAACAGTCAAAGAACAACATGAATTTCAACCATAGGATGTAAAATAAATATGATGAGATAGGGTAAGATGAGGGCAGAGGAGGGGGTAAGTATACTTGTCTCACTCACTGAGAGAGTCAAACTCATTAGTGAACAGTCTTGCCTATTCAATGATAAGGTATACATTGGATTACACATCTGATGGTCTTGTTTTTTCACTCCACTTCCATTAACAGGAGTGCAGAACATTTATTGGAGTATCTAATTTGTAGATGTTTCCTATTCTGAGTTTATTTTTAGTCATCGCTGGGCCACCTCAATTAGTAAGGTAGCCTACCTTATTGACAGCAACCTCACTATTCCAAGTATTCCACTATTCCAACCTCACTATTCCATTATTGCAACAATTTGTAGACCACTCTTATTCACTAAAAGCATATGCAATTCAAAAGCAATTGATAAATATGAGCATTGCCTTCTACTCAACACTGTTTAAAACCCACAGGAAAATTACCAAGAACACATATATCAGACACTCACCAAATCCATCACAGATATTTTCCACATGACACACCCAACATATGACCTCCCAAATAAATTGTTTTAACATAACAAAATCCAGCATCCCATAATCCTTTGCTAACCTTTCATCAAAACCAGGCTGGCACCCATAGGCCTTCAAAAAACAACTCCAATGGAAAACTGTTTTTTTTTTTGTTTTTTTTTTATCCATTAATGTTTCTATGGAACATACAGGCAAATGTAATAATGTAATAATCCATACTGTATTTCTAATGTTGGTTAACAAACATTGCTGCACTTCCCCTGCACACCAGCCTATAGAAAACTGTGTGAACGCGCATATGTATATCCACCCACACACAGAGCAAACAGTCATGTACACAGACACACACTACATAGATATTGCATGTATATATTTTCCAAATGAATCCAGATATATGCAGTGCACCACTTAACAATAAAATATGTACACCCACACAATACTATAGATCATTGTTGATTTTACAACACGCATACAAAATAAATATTATACACTATATTACATACACCCAAATTTAATACATGCATGCACTTGTTACATAATTGTATGGATTGCATGTTATCATGCTGTTGACTGTTACATAATTAGAATACATAACATGTGTAATGTGTAATATACACTTAATGTAATATACACATAATGCATGATAATATTCTACATTATGATATATATATATATATATATATATATATATGTGTGTGTGTGTGTGTGTGTATGTGTACATGTATTATACACATGTAATGTGCCATAACTGACAGCCCAGGGTGAATTTACATGTGGGTGGTAATATCAGTGGAAAATGGTTTTGGGGTTCAGGTGTTGGGGTTCAAGGTTTGGGGATTGAGTAGGTGTGGGTATTGATGCACAACTCACCTGTTCATACCAGTCACGGTTTGTACATGTACACTCTGGGAACCAGTTGGGGCTGTTGCCATTCATTTTCGGGGTGGCACTCTTGGGGGGTCCCTTCAGGGTTGGAGTCAGATTTTCACGTGGGGCTGCGACCAGCTTGGCTTTTCCTCGGGCAGTAGGGGTGACGGCAGGTTGTGACGGGAGGGTCTGTGAACTGTAACCCCCATAGCCTCCCCCATATTGTTCATGCTGCCATTCGCCATAAGTGGGGGGCTCCATCCGGCGCAGGGCAGACATGCGAGACGCCTCGTAACACTCCGGGCACTTGCAGCAATGATGATGCTTGTGCATCGTAAGATCCCGACACGGTGATAAAAAATTAGCGGAATCACACACAGACCCAGCTAACAGCTTCTGTTTTCCTTAGCCAACCACCTCCTCACCCCACAAAAATAAAATTAAAATAAATACACACCCGGCTGCAAAAAGGCCGTTCAAATAGGCGGTACCTTGAAGAAAATCTATTATATATATATATATATATATCTATATATTTGTGTGTGGAGGCTGGTACCTAGATATCCTCCACAGCAGACTGGGTCAGAGAGCTAGACACAATGTAACAAGGTAATGCCCAGGCTATTACAACAAAATATAAAAGACCCCAAAAGGCAATGGGGAAGGATGTGACCAGCTGTGGCTGGTTTAGGGATGGGATAGATATACAGTGTTATAAAAATCCAATTACATGGAAAAGAAGAATTACCATTAAAAAATGCCCCGAGTTCCTTTAAACCCACATTTGGGGTTTTGTTTTTTGTCTTTTTTTTCCTGAGCTTGAATTCTGCAGGTCTTCTCTCCTCCCCTACTTGATGTAGGGGGCCCGAGCTGGATGGGAAGGAGGGGGGGCTTGATCAGATGCAGGCTTAGGTGCTTCTCCTTGGACTATAAAGATGGCGGCAATGCCTCCCTTTTTTTCTCCTCTCTATCAGCAGTGGGTGACTGAGCTTAAGGGGGCTGCCTGCTCTTTCGGGCCCAGCTGTCGGGGTGCTGCTGGACGCTGTGCAGAGGAGTCTGTGTTGTTGCTGCTGGTCCCTGATGGAGAGGCTGCCTCTAGCTGCCTCTGGATGCAGCATCTCCTGGCTGCAGCCAATCAGAATCCAGCATCAGCAGCATCAGCACCACCACCGGCTGTAACCCTGTCACTGCCGGAATCAGGCCTGCAGTGCTCTCAGCTGCCACATTAAGCAGCAGTCTATCCGGCACGCTCGGGGTTAACTAGAAGAGGCTTAACGGGACCGGGATCTGCATCTGACGGATTGTGATGGGAAGGGGGGTGGGGGTGGGGGGGGTGGGATGAGGGGAGGTCCACCGACATGTTATCCAGGGTTCCTAAATCAGAGCAGAGAGCACACCGCCCACCCACTGAAGTTTTACTGCTTCATTTTTGTGCCTTGACAAAGGCAGCCAGGGATAATCGTCATCACAGGCTGTGCACTGACCCTGGCCAGGCCCACCATGCTGCAGCACACACTACAGGAGGACACCCTGTGTGCACATTACACAGCCATGCTGCTGTTTCATAAATACTGTCAGAACATGGCACCCACTGTGCACAGCTGTGTGTGTGATGTACTAAGAGATGACTGTGTACTATGCACATGACAAGGGAGACCTGGGTCCCCATGGACAGAGATATCTGAGATCTATTGTGAAAAAAAAAATCTAAATATTTGTGAAAATGCATACATTTATAGCTGTATGACGTGAAATGCAACCTAGACACACGGGACATAGATGGCTCTGGGTATAACAACGTGTATCTAGCAGGTGCCCAGCAATCTGCTCAAAATAGTGCTTCCTCCTTCAGATGAAAATATGATGTATATTAAAAGCAGGGATTCTGTGGGTGTCAAGTGTGCAGAACAGGATGTAAGAGGAAAATGTGCACTGTAATATATAAGCAAGCAATGCAAATTAGCTGTTTGTATAGAGAACAAGCAGCAACCATGGCAGAGCTATATGGGGGTATCATATGAAAGGGCTGCAATCCTGCTAACATCACCCACACTAGGTAGGGACAATGGAAGTAAAATTGGAATATATTGACATTGTATGGTATCTTAATATCATGTAACATTTCAGAATGCTAATGTTTATCTGCCAATACCAAAACAAGTCATTATTCTGTAGAATAAACTCTTTGGACAGGGCCTTCTTAACCTACAGTTTTCTGTAAATCAAACATGTTTTGTTAGAATTACTGGCATGCTTTGTTTTACCTATTGTACATTGCTACAGACTGTGGTGGCACTATAGAAATAATTGTAAAAAATATTTCTAATTGATTGCTCTCTCTACTTTAGATTTTTATCCATGGTGCCACTATGCCCAAATATTTCCACTGTATGCTAGATCTGAAGGGCGATGCAGATCAGTAGCCGTTTTAGCCCCATAGATAGCCCTAAATCATACGCCCCATAGTTCCACCCCCTATATTTCTTTTTCCAAGAGGAAGTGGTGAGGCAAGTATGGCAATACATAAATAAATACAAATGAATAATTAAAAAATACATCACCTATGTAATAAGTAGGGCTCTGTAGAAAATATAATGAATCAGCACATTTGTGCAGACCTGGCTGCAAGTTGCCTCTACTTCTTTAGTGAGAAACAAGAGTTAAGTGAATGGCTTTTTCAGATATAAATGCGTCTGTCATGTGATTTAAGACTTTACACTGAAAGAGGACAGCTGAGGTACGTGGCCCATAAATTACTGTTCTGCATGAAAATAATGTGATGAAAAGGATTGGCTGCTTGGGCTCAGCCAGTTCCTTGTCCATATATACCTGATGAAAGATTTTATGGAAATCTGAAACGTTGATTACAAAATAAAAGTTACGTTTTATTTTTTGTATGAAAGCCCTAGGGTGCTATCTATTTTGTCTTTGTATCGTATGCTGCATTAAGCACCAAGCATATATTTCTATTTTGCGCTAACCTTATATATATAATAAGGCCTAAAATCTCAGGTCCTGTGCTACTAGGACTAGGCTGCAAAGGGCATAGATCAAGAGGAGGAAAATGCCCCTATGCAAATGGTTTTATTTAAATGTTGCTGAAGATAAAGTGTCTATGACAGGAGTGGACAAAAGGTAGATCCCGGTTGTTGTAGAACTGCAACTTCATGCCCATTCCAGGTCTATAATTGTAATGGCCTTGTTTAACACCTGAAAAAGATTTCGCAGATAACCCTGCCAATGTAGCATTGTTATCCTCTTACACACACTTCTTTGTGATGCATCTTTTATATTACTTTATTTTTCTAGTTAAATTTAGTTTTGTGGGAAGCACAGATTAACATTTACAAACTCGCAAAGATGTTTCTTTCTTACAGTGGCAATGGCAGCACTGGCCCAGGAATCACCTCTAGTAGCCATATGAGGATTGGCCAGTGGAGGTATCCCTAGGCTGTAATGTAAATGCTGCCCTTTTGTCTGAAAAGACTGTGTTTACTGTAAAAAGCCTGAAGGGACTAATTATACTCACCAGAACAAGGCTGTTTCGCTTTAAAACTACTTGGTTATGGTACAAAGTGGCTGGCCCTGTCTGGATAAGCATTGGATTAGCATTATGAGGTGACAGAAATGGGGTGATGAGGGAATTATAGAGATGGGGTAAAGTGACTGGCGTGGGGGCTAATCTCGTTAGGACTAAGAGGCATGGAATAAAGAGGGGATTATGGGGCTACAGTGAATGAAGGGATTATGAGGCCTCGTATTTGAACTTTGCCTAAGATTATGAAAAAAGGCGTTTCCAGGTCCTAACACAAGCCAACATTTTCTTTAGATGGAAGTATATTTTAGATCTTACCATTTTCCATATGGGAATGGGGTGAATTGTTAGCCATATTAAAGGAACATTATAGTGTTAGGCAGAGGCGTAACTAAAAAAACACTGGGCTCTGGTGCGAAATATGCAGGGGGGTGTCAGGGCAATTGTAGGAGGGAGGCATGGTAGGAGGGACAAGTGTGACAGGATTAAGGGAGGTTAATGTGACAGGGTGAGTGTGGCAGAGTGAGGGCAGGTGAGTTTGGAGGGGGTGAGATTAACAGGATTAGGAGTGGGTAATGTGAGTATGGATGCATGAAGAGGCTGACAGTGTGTGTGTGTGGGGGGAGGGTGATGACAGTGTAGGGAGGGATGGCAATGTGTGGGGAGGTCACAGTGTGAGGGGATGCTAACAGTGTGTCTGGGGAGGCTGTGTGTGTGAGGGGGTGATACTGTGTGTGTGGGGGGATGATCCTGTCTGTGAGAGGGTGATGATGTGAGGGAGGGTGGTGATGGTGAGAGGGAGGGGGGGTGATGGTGAGAGGGAGGGGGGGGTGATGGTGAGAGTGAGGGGGTGATGCGGAGAGGGAGGGGGTAATGGGGAGAGGGGTTATGGTGAGAGGGAGAGGGGGTGATGGTGAGAGGGAGAGGGGGTGATGGTGAGAGTGAGAGGGCGGTGATGGGGAGAGGGAGAGGGGGTGATGGTGAGAGTGAGAGGGGGGTGATGGGGAGAGGGAGAGGGGGTGATGGTGAGAGGGATAGGGGGGTGATGAGAGGGAAAGGGGCTGATGGTGTGGAGGGGTGATGGTGAGAGGGAGAGGGGGTGATGAGAGGGTGAGGGGCTGATGGTGTGAAGGGGTGATGGTGAGAGGGAGAGTTGGTGATGGTGAGAGGGAGAGAGGGGTGATGGTAAGATGGAGAGGGGGGTGATGGTAAGAGGGAGGGGGATGATGGTAAGAGGGGGGGTGTTGGTGAGAGGGGTGATGTGAGAGGGAGAGGGGGTGATGGTGAGAGGGAGAGAGGGTGATGGTGAGAGGGAGGGGGTGATGGTGAGAAGATGAGGGGATGATGGTGAGAGGGAAGGGGTGATGGTGAGAGGGAGAGGGGGGTGATGGTGTGGGGAGGGTGATGGTGGGAGGGGGTGATGGTGAGAGGGAGGGGGGATGATGGTGAGAGGGAGGGGGTGATGTGAGAAGGAGGGAGGGTTGATGGTGAGAGGCAGAGGAGGTGAAAATGTAAGGGGGGTGATGTGAGAGGGGGTGATGGCAAGAGGGAGATAGGAGTGATGGTGTGAGGGAGAGAAGAGTGATTGAGTGAGGGAGAGGGGGGTGATGGTGTGAGGGAGAGGGGCGTGATGGTGTGAGGGGGGTTGATGGGGAGAGAGAGGTACTAAATACCTTTTTTTATTCCCCGGTGGTCCAGTGTGGGCTGCCTGGTGGTCCGGTGGCCATTATATCCAGAGCTGCAGACCATGTATCTCGCGAGACCCACCAGAGCGATGTCGTGGTAACCAGTGGCAACGCTCTGATTTGTTCTCGCAAGACACATGGTCTGCAGCTCTGCATACTGCGGAGCTGCAGACCGGTGTCTGCGATTGCTGGCCAGGCAGACAGGAGGGGCCTCGCACCCGGCGGCATACTGAGCATATAACACAGTCTGCCCTAAGGCGGTTTAGGCGGCCCAAGGCCCCAGCCAGCGCAAGGCCTTAGGCGGCCGCCTAAACTGCCTAATTAGAGCAAGCTGACAACACAGTCTGCCCTGAGGCAGTTTAGGTGGCCGCGAGGTCCCAGCCAGCACGAGGCCTTAGGCGGCCGCCTAAACCGACTAATTAGAGAACCGCCTCTGCTCCGCAACTAGAAAGCAGGAATTAGGGAAGATGCCTCTGTCAGCATATGCCTAAATAATGTTTCTTTTGTATTTTGAGACAGTAAGATTAGAGAGGTTTGAGAAGTATATCATCCGGATGAAAGTTTACACCCTCTTCTGCTACCTTTAACATGATGTCATGAATTTTCTTCCAGTATGGTATTATCAGCGGACACTCCCAGAAGATGTCCAATTCCACTCCTACATCTCCAACAGAAGTCTGGTGCCTTTGGGTAAAACATTGTCAGTTTCTACTGTGTATCGTATTAGTGAGTAAGGATCTTATAATTGGTTTCCTGATATTTTGCGCATATTGAACTGAGGTAAGTAAATGCCGCTATTTTATTCTATTCCTGGGTCATGAACATCATATGGAGAGCTTCCTCTCACAATAATTGAAACATAAAAGCTGGAAGTCAATCTTCCGACAACAATAGTCGGTAGAGCATGAATATGCTGCGGTAAAATGGTTTATGTCCTAAAGAGGCAGCAATGGCCTGTTTAATTATAGCTGATTGGTTATGGAGGTGTAGAAGTGGTGGAGTTGTGTGATATGGCCCCAGGACATCTGCTGTTCGAGGTGACATTAGACCTTCTGGGAGTTTAGATTGTGCCAGTCTACCATCCTTGTCAAATGAGCCGTCCGGTAGTATGCCATGAAAGAGGGCATGCCCAGACCACCTATATGTCTTGGTCTTATCAACTGTGTCATGCAAAGCCTGGGTCTACAGCCCCTCCAGATGAAGTGCATCAATGTAGAATTTAGGGACTTTAAGAATGCAAGAGGTAGAGTTACAGGGATCGTTTGTAACAACAAGAGGACCCTGGGCAAGACATTAAGTTTTATTGAGTTAATGCACCCAATCCAAGAGAAATGGGGTAGCGTCTGGAAGGAAGTGGTTCAAAAGTGGTTGGAATTTGATTAATATAGATTTGTCAAATCACATGGAATCCAGATCTCCAAGTACATAATCGGTTCTTTACACAAACAAAACTGGAAATTTGAGACCAGCTGTTCCAGTTCTTGAGCTGGGGTCGTGATGTTTAATGCTTCCGATTTATCCAGGTTCAATTTGAAGTTACTCAAGTCTCCAGACTCATAGAACTCAGGGAGAATATTTTGAAATGTAGTTAATGGATCTCTCAATATAAAATAGTAAGTCGTCGGCATAAGTCGAGGCTTTGTGCTCAACCCCTGCATATTTAAAGCCTTGGGGGCTAATAACCTCCAATAAAGGCTCTACAGTCAGCACAAACAGGAGCAGACAGCCTTGCCTGGCCCCATTCACAATCCGTATCGAGTTTGAGAGGCCTCCATTGATTTGAACTCTGGCCGATGGCGTTGAGTACAATGCTTGTATCTACTTGTAGAATGTCTCCCTGAAACCCATCATCCGCAAGGTTAAAACATGAATTGTCAGTCCACCCAGTCATAAGCCTCATCCGCGTCAGTAGAAAGGATGATCAGGGGGCGGTGCAACGATTTGGCTAGGTGTAAAATATTGAGTAATCAGATGGAGTTGTCTCTTGCCTCCCTACCAAGAATGAGCCTGCTTTGGTCTGAATGGACCAGGTCTGGCTGGACCTCCTTCATGCCAAACACCAGTACTTTGGTACTTTATTTCATAGTTCTGTAAGGAGATGGGCCTGTAGCTTGTGCATTTTTTCAGGTCTTTCTCATCTATTGATAGCACCATTATATGTGCCCTGGGAGATTCCATCCCTAATTTGCCTTGCTAGAGAAACCAATTGAACAAGTAATTGAGTAGTACATCCATATTTCTGATAATACTGTAGTGGGAGTCCATCAGGGCCTGGGGCCCTACCCGTTTTTTACATCTTAATGGCCTCTCATAGCTTCTCCATGGCGATTTCTGCTTCTAGTCTAGACAAGTTGCCATCTTGGGCTCAAGTTTGCTCCTGATGTGTGCGGGTTGATAAACTTTCATTTTTTCCTATTGTGAGGTAGCATGCTGGAGGCTTGCACCAGCCGAGCTATTGTATAGTGAAGAGTCGTACCTATTCTTGCAAGCAATCTGATGCACTCTAGACATCTAAACATTCGTTAAAAAAATGCTTAGATGTCTGGAGCATTAAATGGTTTTGTTGTATTAGGATTGTCGCAAGGTCTCTCCTAGCCACAAGCAAGTACCGGAGTTCTCAGAAAGGGTTTGCTTATGTTGTGTCTCCAACTCATAGATCCTATCTAGTACTTTCCATAGCTGCTCAGATTATGTCTTTTTCCAGGTTGTACCAATGGAGATAAAAGTTCCTCTTATGACACTCTTGTGTGCCTACCACAACGTCACAGGTGGCTTCTCCGGCATGGCATTCTACACAAAGTAGTTCGATAGCGAATCATGAAAAGTGGGGAGGCCAACCAGAGAGTGATCCAACTAGTCTTGCTGCCAATTTCAATGTTCTCCAGTAGAGCAAGAAAGCTCTGTGGCAAAAACAGATAATCGATTCTATTATATGATCCGTGAACTGTAGAGTAACAGATGGTGGGGGCCCTAAAATAAATGTCCCCCCAGGTGACTAGGGGTCCCCAAACCCCTAGTCACCCCCTCCCCCCCCCAATAAAAATGATCCCCCTACGTACCCCCCTCACCTTAAAAACTAATGAGGGGGGGCCTTTAACTAAGTACCTGTAAAAAAAAAAAGAAAAACTTACCATTCAATGTTTTCTTTCTTCTAAAATCTTCTTTTTTCAGCCCACAAAAAGACCAAATAAAAAACCATAATAACCGACGCAATTATAAAAAAAAACAAAAAAAAAACGAGCGCAAAATAAAAAAATCCATCTTCACCCATGGAGGGCTCCGCGCAGACTGAGCTCTGCAGGGCAGGGGAAGGCTTATAAAGCCTTGCCCTGCCCTGCAATTAGGCTCAGAGCACTCTGATTGGCGGGTTTAAGCCATCCAATCAGAGTGCTCTGACAGGTAAATGAAGAGACTGACAGGTAAGTCTCTACATTTACCTGTCACAGCACTCTGATTGGTTGGTTTGAAATCCACCAATCAGAGTGCTCTGTGTCATTTTACACAGCGTGGGAAAGTTCTTTGGAATTTTCCCACGCTGTGTAATTTGACTCATAACTCTCTGATTGGTTACTTAATCCACCAATCAGAGAGTTATGAGTCAAATTACACAGCGTCTACCCAGCACCCATAGTTGGGAGAATGGCATTAAGCAAACCGATGCCCATGCAAACTTTATGCAGGTGACGAACCAAAAATGTATCCAAGAGAGCATGCAGGCCATCCTGTGCACCATGCCCCTGGAGCCCTTATGCTTCCACATCATGGGGGACCCCATCAGAGCATGGCGGGATTTCTACAGGATATTCATTTCCCAGGATCTCATTAAAGAGGGCCTGCAAGGTGGATTCTATGGCTACAGCTGGGTGGACTCTGGGAGGCCCCAGATCCTAGTATTACTTTGTCGGTCCCTGTTATCCAGATGTTTGACTTGTCGGTGTAGATCGAGAAGCATATTATGCTGCCTCGTGGCTGCCAACTCAGCTGCACTTTGCAGATGATCACGTCGTCTGGCAGACGCTTCTAAGAAGGCGACATGTTCCTAAAGGGCTGTGAGGTCTCGCCCTATGCCTGCTAATTCAGCATGGATTGTGCCTTTCACAGAAGCCTCTAGGGCAGTCAGGTCCTCCTTGGAGAGCATTGCAGCATGAATTGCCTGGAGGTCTTTCCAGAGCTGTGCCATCGGGTAAGGTGTTTCATTCTCCCCAACTTCAAAGGTCCCTGGACTACTTGGGGTGGATAAGTTCTCAATGGAGTGCGAGACTGCAGAGCCTGCCAGGACCACCAGGGTCAACAAAAATTTGTGTACGTCTTCCTTTATTTTTCTTACACTCTTGTCTTCCATTTTTTTTCCATCTCTCCAATATCTTATATGACAGTAAAATAAGGTTATACTGCTTTGCAGTGGTATTACATTTTGTGATACATTCTAATTTATAGTTGATAGCTAATGGTATCTTAATGGCTGACGAGGATTTAGAAATTATCACAATCTCACTGTGCCAAAAATTTTCAACAACATTTTTACCATCAATGGTTTGATAAAAAAGGGCACTACACCTTAAAGCAGATCTGTTACTTTTGGGTGTCTTTTTTGCAAAGACACCTGAATCTGATATCTTGAGTTAGGCCCAGTTGACCTTGGGGTGGAGTAAGAGGTTTACTTACCTGAAGTTTTCTCATTCAACCATCAACAATCTTTTTCCTGCAGACTGTCTAAGGCTCCTGATGCTGCATTTGCCAGGAACCAGGTCAATGCTGTACGTTCGTGCACATGTGATAGTACAACACAGAGGTCTATAGTGAACCTCCAAACATCACGTCTCATGATGAATGAGACAATATTTGAATTCCAGAGCTGTCACTTTGTCTTATGGTATCTTTCAATAACATTCCAACACAGTCAGCATTAGTATTTCATAAAAAAAATATTTTTTATGAAATACTGAGAAATGACAGAACCGCTTTAACCCCTTAAGGACTGGACTGTTTTTGCGATGTTGTACATTTGCGACCAGGCCTCTTTTTACACTTTTGTGGTGTTTGTGTTTAGCTGTAATTTTCCGCTCTCTTATTTACTGTTCCTATACAAATTATATGTTGTTTTTTTAGGACAAAAGAGGCTTTACATACCATTATTTATATAATCTCATGTAATTTAATTAAAAATAAATAAAAAATATGATGAAAGATTGAAAAAAAATACATGTTTTTTTACTTTTTTTTTTTAAAATTCTTTATTTTGGTTGTGCATTGTTGAGGACATATGAAACGTATACATGTCAAATAAGAGCTTTACATCTTGTATCAGGCAATACAATTATACATGTTGAGAGCGCTGCACATTTTTTTTTTTTTAAAAAGGGAAGAAAAAACATTAAGGGATAGTGTTCAGTGTGTTGGGTGTAGGTAAGTGAGGAGTGTAGTCTCCTAGGTTTCACACTGACTAGGATTATGAGGTACATAGATGTAAAGGTAAGGTGGTGAGTCGGTTACAGCTTTCTGGTGAGTATGAGATCAGACCTTTAGATGAACCTGCATGTAGTCTGTAGGTGCGTTTTTTTAAAGGCCAATATAGAAGCCGGGCGCTGCAATTGAGTATGTCGAGTAATGCGGAAAACCACGTTGTAGGGAATATTTAAAGGTGATATCACCGTTTGAGATCTAGCTGAATTTAAATGTAAACTCGGGGCTAGGTATAGGTCTAAAGTTACGTGCATCGGTTTCCGCGTTGGGGTGTTCGTAGTGTGAGTTGTGCCCTCGTCTTTTCAGGGAGGGGGAGCTGTTTGCCTTCGTGTAAGGCCGACCTCTCGGTGGAGGTGTTGCCCCTAACCAAGGGGGTAGCGGGGGGGAGGGGTATGAATGATTCAGTATTTGTGCATGTGTGGCTAAAAAGAACCGGACTAAGCTTATAGTAGGCATCACTTAATGGGTGCCTGGTGATGTGGTAGAATGCTTAATCTCCCTATTCCTGCCTGGTGCAATACGAAGATCGTGTCCTCGTGTGGGAGATTCTGCATTGGTAAACATATAAAAAAGAAAAAGAATTATGTATAACAACATTTGGAAAAAATAAGCAAATAAAATCACAGCATTAGGGTTTTTGCAACTTTGCAACTGTGCAGCTTAGAGCTGCTGGTTGAGTAAGACCCTTCAATGGGTTTAGGACGGTCTAGAAATGTCTCTGCCAGTCAGGTGTCCAGCTGGCTGTTGCTTGCTGTTCGCGGCACAAATGGTGTCACATTGGATGGGTCCCATCCGTGGGTGCGATTTAGGCCCGTCGGCTCCTGTATATCCAGAGTTGCAATGAGCGCAGGAATATCAGTCCCTGTGGTTATTTTACGGATAGTCCCTTTGTGTGTGATAAGAAGTGTTCGTGGGGGTCCCCACCTGTAGGGCACTCCTGCCGCCCGTAGTTGGGCCGTGACGTGGGCCAGGGATTTTCGCCACTGCAGGGTGGCTTTGGATAAGTCCTGGTAAAAGGACAATTGTGAGTCCTCAAATGTAATCGGGGTCTTGTTTCTTACCGCCGTCATTATTTGCCCCTTGTCGTGAGGTAGTGCGCAGCGGAGTATGACATCGCCCGGTGTTGTAGTGTTGGTAGCGTTAGATGTCGCTAGGCGATACATCCCCGCGATATTTACTTTTTTGGCGGTGGCGGGTGGCAACACTGTGGCTAGTAGGCGTCTTACATAGTGTGGTAGTTCCTCCTGAGGTATGGTGGCTGGTATGCCCCTGATTTTAATATGGTTGCGGCGGTGCCTGTCCTCCTGTGTTGCCACTTGTGTTGATAGAGCCTGTTGAGCTGCCTGTAGTTGGGCAATAGAGGTCTGTATGTCAGAGGTGTCTTGACGGAGCTCTTTGACCTCTGCTTCTGTGGCTGCCAGTCTGCCTGTGAGCTGCTGCATGGAAGATTTTAGAATGGGCAGGTCAGCAGCCAGCAGGCACTGAATGTCCTGTAGCATAGCAGATAGGATCTGGAGGTCCTGTTTGGTAGCAGGCTCAGAGTTGCTAACAGAGGCTGTGGGCTGTGGCTGTGTGTTTTCTTTTGGGCTATGCAGCTGGGGTGCTGCAGGGGCAATTGTGTGGGGAGGCCCTGGTGAGGGTGGGTGGTCGGAGGCCGCCATAGTGGCTGAGGTTTGTCGTTGGAGCATGACTCCAATGTCTCTCTGTTCGGGTACATTACCGGGGGTGGGTTTCTGAGTTCTGCGCCCCATGGATGTGTTGGCAGGCGTTGTTTGGGGTGACCACAGCTCCGCTGCGTGTTCGTCAGGATCCCCGCCCCAGAGATACTCGAGGTCGCGGTATGCAGGCTTGTGGTAGGCCCCGGTTTTGCGTTTTGCCTTCAGATGTTTCGGGGAGTACTGGAAGGGCATCTGTAGATTCAGCGGGGTGTCCCCGGGCTGTTTATGGCGTTTGCAATGTCGGATGGCTGCTTGTCACCGAGATATTGTCGGGATTATAAGTTAGATTTGCGGAGCTGGGAGAAATGGCGTCCGGTCCGGTTCAGTGCCAGGCTCCGCCCCCCCATGTTTTTTTACTTTTACTTGAAAAATCTTTTACTCATCTACAAAAGCGAATAAAAAAAACTGCTAAATAGATTCAAAATTTAGTCCTGAGTTTTAAAATACCCAGTGTTTACATGCTTTTTTGCAAGTTATAGGGCTATAGGTACAAGTAGGATATTGCAGTTTCAAAACATACTTTTTTTCAAATTTATCAATAGTGACATTGTAACACTATTATCTGTCAAAATTCTCTGAATAACACCCCACATGTACATATTTTTTTTAAAGTAGACAACCCAGGGTATTCAATATGGGGTATGTCCAGTCTTTTTTAGTAGCCACCTAGTCGCAAACACTGGCCAAAGTTAGCGTTCATATTGGTTTGTGTGTGAAAAAAGTAAAAAACTAAATTGAACGCTAATTTTGGCCAGTGTTTGTGACTAAGTGGCTACTAAAAAAGACTGGACATACCCCATTTGTAATACCTTGGGTTGTCTTCTTTTGCAAATGGTATGCCATCATTGGGGTAATTCTCATTCCTGCGCTACCATACGCTCTCAAAGACAACGTAACCAACCTGGCCATTTTCAATGTAAAAATATTTGACCCATATATTTGACCCTGTAACTTTCAAAAACGCTATAAAATCTGTACATGGGGGGTACTGCTAAACTCGGGAGACTTTGCTGAACACAAATATTAGTGTTTCAAAACAGGAAAACTTATCACAACAATTATATCATCAGTAAAAGTGCTGCTTGTGTGTGAAAATTCGAAAAAAGTCACTTTCAATGACAATATTGTCGCTGTGATAGGTTTTACTGTTTTGAATCACTAATATTTGTGTTCAGCGAAGTCTCCCGAGTAAAACGGTACCCCCCATGTACAGGTTTTAGGGTGTCATAGAAAGTTACAGGGTAAAATACAGTGCTAGCAAATTAAATTCTCTGCAATTTCGGCCTGGGTTGGCAGGCTGGTCCCTCAAATTGCAATTAATACAAGTACTTAATTATGTAAAAATATTACATAAATACGCACGTAGAATTTAAATATATATGCATATTTGAAGTCTATGTGTATATTTATATAATTATTTATGTAATTTTGTATATGGACAAATGTATATTTTGTATTATTTTTATATAATAGATATATAGATATAGATATATATACAATTTCATTCTAAGTGTTTTTTGATATAAATATATATATTTTAATATCAAAATACAGTTAGAATAACATTTCATATAGATATATAATTTGTAAAAAATATTTTGTTATTATTTTTAAAAAATGTATTTAATTTAATTTACTTATTATTTGTATTTTATAAAAGTGTATTTTTATATTAATATATGTACATATTAATATAAAAATACACTTAGCATGACATTATATATATGATATATAGACATATATTATATAGATATAATATATGTCTATATATCATATATATATTCACATATATAATAATTTTTCTTTTTTTATTAACTTTAACTTAATTTTTTTAATGATTTTACACATGCAGGGAGACTGCCTGTCAGCACAGGCAGTCCCCCTGCAGGCAGACACATGGACACCTATTGTGACCATGTGATCGCTCTGTTGAGTAAGTACATTGGACCGTTAGGACGGTTCAGGACCGTCACCGGCCGGCAAGGCAAAAATGCAGATGACGGTCCTGAACCGTCCTCGGTCCTTAAGGGGTTAAAGGACCACTATAGGCACCCAGATCACTTCAGCTCAATGAAGTGGTCTGGGTGCCAGGTCCATCTAGGATTAGCCCTGCCTACTGTAAACATTGACAGCAACTAGAGGCGCTTCCGCACTTCTCATTGTGATTTTCACAGTGAGAAGATGCCAGCGTCCATAGGAAAGCATTGAGAATGCTTTCCTATGGACTGGCTGATTACGCGCATGCGCATTCAGCCGATTACATCAGAAGAGGAAAGGGGAGTCTCCAGCGCCGGTAAGTGTTAAGTGTTTAACCCCTTCCTCCCCCTTCAGCCCAGCGGGAGGGGGGCCATGAAGGTGGGGGCACCCTCAGGGCACTATAGTGCCAGGAAAAAGAGTTTGTTTTCCTGGTACTATAGTGGTCCTTTAAGTTAAACACTCAAGTTTAAGCAATCACAATCCTTAAAGGAAGAGCTACCAACACTCTAACAGAACCATTGGACACCTAGTCAATTCAACACTTAAAGAGGGATGAGATAGCATTTTTACTGGCAGGGTATTCTTAATTACTACACTGGGAATGAAGACACCAGTGCACCCACATTACACATCTTAATATAGTAGTTTTAATGTACATATGCTACCTTTTAAGTCTAGACTCTTGAAAAAGTCCACAAGGACAAAACGCGTCAAGGGACAACCGTGTAAGCTGTTCCCCAGAAAGGATTTGCACAACCTTTACCTCCATCAAAGGAACTCTTTTATGGACCCTCATTAACTGGAAATTTGGGGAAGTGAGACTGTTGATGCCAAGAGGTACCATAGGCTACACAAGGGAACTTAGCCCAGCTAGTGACTTATAAGCTCTTTTGCACAATTTAGGAGTATTTCTAATTGTGTCTTTTTTTTGTGAGTGTGATTTTAACTATTTTATAAAATTATTTATTGTTAATAAATTACTATACTATGATTATATTGTTTTCTTTTCCTCCTATATATGGATTCATCATCTGAGTGGTAATTATTGACACACCACTGTGATTGTGGTGCCCTATTTTGTATATATATATATCTTATGTTATTATATTTAAACACTTTTACCTTTTAAGTCTGACAATGTAAAACACTTTCTGAAAAACCACGTTTACATTTTGCCTCATTTGAATGTCAACCAGGCAGTCACTAGAACTGCTTCCTCCTTCTGATCCTTCAGTTTTCAAAGGACTTAACATTCAGCACCATTACACACAGCATGATGACACTGAACATGGCTAATGTATTTCACAGAGAAGCATTATATCGGAACCTATAGAGTCATTAATAAGACTGAAGAAGAAAAATTAGGTAAAAGGAAATTGTTATATAAAAGGTAGCATTAAAATTTATATTTACCATGGCAAAAAAATGTATTTACACATTTAAAATGATATTCTTAGCACCAAAACGACATTAGCTTAATCAAGTAGTTTTGGTGTGTAGATCATGTTCATGCAATCTCACTGCTCAATTCTCTGCAACGCAGGAGTTAAATCACTTTTGTTACTTTTTATGCAGGCCTAGCCACACCTCCCCTGGCTGTAACACATTATGCATGAAAAATATGTTTCATTTTTTTAAATCAGATCTTACAGCACAGCATGTTAACTTTAGAAAACCTTATCTGCTCTGTTAATTGAGCTTTAATCAGACACATAAGCATGGGTGTAAACAACTCCCCAAAATCTGGAGGTGGTAGCATATTTACTAGCACTAGTACATTTGTCCAGAATGGCAAAATTTAAATATATAATATATCAAATTAGGACACTTTCTATTATTATTATTATTATTATTATTATTATTAAAGCTAGCATAATCTACAATTTTACTACGTGATAGGAGGCTTCATATATTTTTTTTTTTTTAATTCTTTATTTTTGAGTGCATGGATATACAAGACAGCTTACCCTGCCACAATAGCGTTCGTAAGCATAAACATATCACAACGGTATTGCAATATTGGCATTTGAACAGTGCACATTTTTATATATAGTTGTAGAAACAAAACATGAGTCGGCGTTGCTTGCTTGTTACAGTTAAAGTTACTAGCTTAATCTCCGCTATATAGTCAGCGTGGCTAAATAATATCATTAATACCGTTTAGAACATAACATGCTAGCGTAAGTAGGCATATTAAAAGTGAGACTTGAGTTGGATTTAACATGCTGTTCTAACCACAGGCTGAGTTAAGACATACTGTGTGTGTCGTGGTATGGTTTGTCTAGGCCAGGTTAAGATAGACCGCTTATATAACATAACACAACATGCCAGTGAAATTAGGCGTATAAAAAATTAGACGTAATTTGATAAAACAAGCTAAATTAATAACAGGCTGAGTTAAGACTTACTGTGTTTGCTGTAGTATGGTTCAGTTAGGCCAGGCTAATACAGATCCCTTATATAACATAACACAACACGTCAGTGGTATTAGGCGCATCAAAAGTTAGACGTAATTTTGATAAAATTTACAGGATAGAGAAGAGGGCGCATGTACTAAATAAAAATCTAGATGGTGACCAATATAAAATCTAAATAGAGCAATATAAAATAGTACTCAAAGTACTCTATGGAAGACAGCAGCTAAAACAAAAATAATTTTCCAAATTCTTGTGAAATGTAATTTTGATAAGACATTCTAAATTAACAACAGGCTGATTTAGACATAGTTAGGCATACTGTGTCTGCTGTAGTACGGTTTAGGCTAATACAAGTCGCTTATTTAACATAACATGCTAGGGTAACTAAGCGTGTTAAGAGTTAAACGTAGGTTTGATAAGGCATGCTATACTAGCTACAGGCTGAGTTAGCAAGACATAACAGATCACTGGCATTTTTGACAAAAAGAAAAAATGATAACTGGTGAGTCTCTCCACTGGATGTGGCTTTGTAGTAGCTTGTCACGCAAGAGATTAATCAGGCGTATCTTCCTGGGTGGAATAGGCATAACTGCTTTATAGGTTTAGGGTATAGATGATGTGCAGGTAGTCCACAGCCGAGTCCTCCCGGCGCCCCCATCGTGGCAGACCCCCCTCTGTTCCCCCCCAGGGCATGCTCCTGTCTGTCAGCGAGAAGCTCCACTGCACTGTGGGCACTCAGGGACAGTGGCAGTCCAGCGGTCTCCCCCCCTGAAAGTCCGCGGGTAACCTGTCCCCTGCACCTCCCCAGCTCCTGCGGAACCTCATTGGAGCTCCAGCCTTGCTGCGCCTCGCCCTGCTCCGGTCTCATGCATGGCGCCGGTGCGCGCCCCCGCCCCCCCCGGCCACTGGTCCGCCGGGGAGGCCACACGCCCCGGCCCCACAGGGCTCACAGAGCTGGGGGCTATTTCCCCTGGATCCACCTCCAAATCCAGGGGTTAGGGCCGGCTCCTCGCCTACCAGTTTGCCGCCCAGCGGGGTCCATCCGCAGGATCCTTCAACCCGGGGGGGCCGAGGTAGCTCAGCGCGGTCCCCTGCAGCATGTGCGTCAGCCATCTTCTCTCTGTGCGGGAAGGGGCATTGTGCCGCGTGGGCCTCCCTCTCCAGCCTCCGAAGGTTGGACTCATGGGCCGGGATCACCCCCACCGGCCGGGGGGGGAAAGCGGGGCCGGGCCGATATCCCTGTCTCACCCGCTGTCGCCTCGTTCCGCCGCCTCTGATTACCACTCGGGTGTATGGGCCTCGTGTGTCGGCCGTGCTCCAAGTATGCTGCCGGTGCGGCGTATAACACACCGCCGTGTTCCTGGGCTTTTCCCCATCTGGTGGCATGTTGTGCTCCGGCTTTTGGTGGGGTCTCGGGTCTGCTTTTTAAGGGTTTTTTGGTGGCTCAGAGCCGGAGCTGGCATGAATGGCTGCCGCTCAGCTCGGCGGCCCGGCCCCACTTTCTTTGCTGAACTCCTATCAAATTATGAGGTTATTTTTCTTAATTTTTTGTGACGGAGCTCCAGTACTCAGGCCAAGTACCTCCGCCAAGTCCGCTTCCTTATAGCTATTAGGGATCGTGAAGCACTTAATTCCCAGGCTTGACTGGGTTCACTGAGGGCCTTGCCCACCCTGGACCAGGCTACTAGGATTATATCCCTGAACACCATTTTCATCAATACAATCAATACATTCAACATACTCTGCACTAATAATGGGCACAGGGCAGGGTGACCAGATGTCCCGGTTTACGCCGGTATCCCGAGAAACTTTCAGGCAGGTCGGAGTGTTGCTGCGCGTTACCATGGCAATGCTCCGACACAACACTGTACTCGCAGGAGGAGAGAGTAGTCAGCCTGCAGCCAGAGGAGCAGCAGGCTAAACTGCATGCGCCACCACTGGACCACCAGGCTATGTCCCCGATCCCTCCCTGGCCAAAGGTAAGAATAAGGGGTGAGGGGGTATAATATAATGCTTTTTTTTTTTTAAATAAACAAATTTGCTCTCTTATCCCTTCCCCAGACACGCACACTGACCCCTTCCACCCACACACTGAACCCCTCCACCCACTACCCCCTCCCTCCACACACACTGCACCCCCCACACACTGAACCGCTACACACATAGCACCGCCAAGACACTGAATTCATACACAAACATGACAGCACCCCCCACACACATTGAACCCCTACACACACACATACTGTACCCCTCACACACACTGAGCCCCTCCACACGCACACACACACTGAACCCCTCCACACACTACCCCCACACACACAGCACCCCCTCCACACACACTGCATTCCCTCCAAACACACACTGCACTCCCTTACACACACTGCACCCCCCACACACACAGCACCGCCCACACACTGAATTCCTACACAAACATGACAGCACCCCCCACACACCTTGAACCCCTACACACACTGAACCCCTACACACATATATTGTACCCCTCACACACACACACACACATACACACATTGAACCCCTCCACACACTGCACCCCCACACCGAACCCCTACACACACACACACACACACACTGCACCCCCCACACACACACTGCACCCCTCACTGCAATCTGTCTGTGTACTCAGCCATCTGTGTATGCGTTCAGTAGTCTGTGTGTGTGCGCGTATATTCAGTAGCCATTGTTTATGTATTCAACAGTTTGTGTGTTTTCAGTAGTTTGTCTGTTTGTATTCAGCAGCCTGTGTGTATGTATTCAGCAGTCTGTGTGTATATTCAGCAGTCTGAGTGTGTGTGCATTCAGCAGCCCGTGTGTGTTCATTTAGCAGCCTGTTTGTGTGCATTTGGCAGTCTGTGTATGTGTGTGCATTCAGCGGTCTGTATTTCTGTGTATTCAACAGTCTGTGTGTGTGTATATTTAGCAGTCTGTGTGTATATTCTGCAGTCTGAGTGTGTGTGCATTCAGCAGCCTGTGTGTGTGCATTCAGCAGTCTGTGTATGTACAGGGGCGGCTCTATAATTAGGCGGCCACCTACGGCCTTGCGCTGGCTGGGCCTCACGGACGCCTAAACCACCTGTGGGCAGAGTGTGTCGGGTCCTCGGTCAGTGACTGAGGACCCAACACCAGGAGGGGGACCAGCGGCTTGCTCAGTATGCCTTTGAGTGCGAGGCCCCTACTGTCTGCCCGGCCAGCCATCGCAGACCCTGGTCTGCAGCACCGCAGTGAGCAGAGCTGCACACCATGTGTCTACCTCACCCTCAACCCCTCTTCCCTCACCATTAGCCCCCTCATCACCCCCCCTCCCTCAACATCACCCCCTCCCACACCATTACCCCCTCTCATCATCACGCCCCCTCCCACTCACCATCACGCCCCCTCCCACTCACCATCACCCCCTCTCCCTCTCCCCATCACCCCTCTCTCCATCACCTCCCTCTCCCTCTCACCATCACCCTCTCACACACACACTGTATAACCCCCTCACATACAGTCTCCCCAGACACGCTGTTAGCATACCCTCACACTGTCACCTCTCCACACATTGTCACCCTTCCTACACTTTCATCACTCCCCCCCACACTGTCAGCCTATTAATGCATTCACACTCACATTAACCACTCCTAATCCTGTTAATCTCACCTCCTCCAAACTCATCTGCCGTCACTCTGCCACACTCACCCTGTCACATTAACCCCCCTTAATCCTGTCACACTTGTCCCTCCTACCATGCCACAATTGCCCTGACACATTTACCTCCACTTGCCCTGTCACACTCCCTCATCAAACCATATCAAACTCCCTGTCCCTCATTCTCTCTCACAACCCCCCAATGTCCATTTACCCCTTCACCCTGTCACACTATCCCTACCACTGGTACCCCTTTACTCACCTTGTCACAGTCACCAGCTGAAGATATTCATCATACACACACAGTCAAGAAACATAGCTTTGCAATAAACACAATGCACAAAGGCTACAGGCAGACCCCCATACACACAACACACTTCAAGCAGCTACCCCATACACATACGGTCCCAGACAAAAACGCAAACATGCTCACAGAGACATACATTCACACACACAAGACTGTCAGACACATTCTCAGGTAAACTGTGCATCAATGTGTATATGTGACAGTGTGCATGTATTGCAACTCTATTTTTAACTTTCTTGTTAGTGGGGCCTCATGTTTGAGTTTCGCCTAAGGCCTCATAAAGTCTAGAGCCGCCTCTGTGTATGTATTCAGCAGTCTGTGTCTGTGTATTCAACAGTCTGTGTGTGTGTGTGTGTGTATGTATTGTATTTGTTAGAGGTATCAATAAATATAAGCTTAATTTTATAAATAATTTATATTTTTATTCCGGTGAGTGGTTACGTAAGTAGGGCCCCAGTGCATTGCTTTGCCAGGGGGCCCATTATGATGTTACCATGGCTCTGGTCTAGGGTATGTGTGTCCTCTGATTATGCTCCTACAAAATATAAATAAAAATACATTAAAGGGACACTATAGTCACCTGAACAACTTTAGCTTAATGAAGTAGTTTTGGTGAAACCAGTTTCTTTTTCATGCAGGCTCTGTCAATCATAGCCAGGAGAGGTGTGACCAGGGCCGGCGCGTCCATAAGGCGGCACAGGCGGCCGCCTTAGGGCGCACGGGCTCTGGGGGCGCAAGATTTCAGTGACCGGCAGGAGGGAAGCTCTCCCTCCTGCCGGGCCACCATCTCGGCCCCCGGTGCTGCGTGCGGCTGTGCTGTAATCAGACGCGGCGAGGGAGCTCTAACCTCTCTGCTCTGCTCCCTCGCGCGCTGCCTATCTGCTGATACCGCTGGAGCCGGAAAACAACTGAAAACTATTTCCAGAATGGCTCCAAAACTCGATGCAAAAGCCGCTCCAACACCTCCACACTCTACGCCACGTGCTACCCACAGGCTCCAGCATGCAGGGGGCGGTGCTATAAACCTCCCAGGTGCAATGCATCCTGGGGAAACATGCTTTGTATTGCGAAAAAAAAAAAATGTAAACCTAGGCATTATTTTCAATGGATTTTCATTTGTAAACCAATTATGTTAACCGAGTCGTTTGTAAACCGAGGTCCCACTGTATATGGAAATCTCACATAAGTATACCAAATTAGGGAGTTATCTACTAGACTGAAATAAAAGACTAAAAGACTAAAATAAAAAAAGGCAACTGGCCCCTTTTGTGAGACTATTTAACCCGGATTGTATTGTTTAGAAAGGTATTTGCAAATCTTGTTTTTGTGGTTTAGTCTGGTTAGCTGCCACTGTGGACAGGAGAAACGGATATCTCCTGGCTTGAAAAAAGCTAAATATTGAGGTAACTTGAACGTGATCCATAAACCAGTAGGGATTATCCCAGTCTTTGATGGCCAACATCTAAGCACCTCAGCTCGGGCCTTCTGAGTACTCATGGCTGAGAAAAGAAAGCCTGCTTGTTGGCCCCCTGCACCAAACAGCAGTAAAAACAGATCAGCAGTGGGAAGCAGCCTTTTAGGAGAAATACTAAGCTATAGTTGTATTCAGAATTATTAAACCCCCATTAAAAATCATGGTTTATTGTCAAAACATACAGACTTTCAGCTGTTTGCAATGAACACATTTTATAACATGACAGGAGGCTTCGTATTTGCTTAAGTCTCTCTTTACTAGAACTCCACAGCAGCACAGAAAAAAACAACCAATCAGAAAAACTGGTCGTCAAACTGGTCCCTACCACCCACTAGTGGGTGATTCAGGCTTCATAGTGAGCTCCCTCAACGGCCTGCTGGCACTTCGTTCCAGCAGAGGGAGGGAAAGACCGGTAGACACTTGAAGCATTCATCGCCTTGAGCTATTTCAATTGCTTGTGTTTAATTGTAGATTATGCTAGCTTTAGTGTACCTATAATCTTAATTTTATTAATGACAGGAGGCGAGTATTTGCTTAAGTCTCTCTTTACTAGAACTCCACAGCAGCACAGAAAAAAACAACCAATCAGAAAAAAGTTAGGTACTATAAAACTCCCCTCCCCATGCATCATTCCCTCTTTCTTTGCTGCTCCGCATCAGTACAGGTCAGAGTACCACTGCCTCCTGCTTATAGTGGGTGGCTTTGGGATTTTATTGCTTATATTCAGTATTTTAGACTCTATTTTGTAGATTGCACTTGTGGAATTTAGTCATAGATATATTTATCTTCAGTAATCTATTTATTTATTTTCTTGTGAGATTTTATTCTTAGGTATTTATTTATTTATTTATTCTGCCCTTGCTGGATTTGTTCCATCATGATGTTTTATATCTTATGTGATTTCTTTGTCCCCTGCAACTTTGCTGTAGTTTCCTATATATTTGTGGGGGGTCTTTGGGGTCCTTGCTGCTTTTTTCTTGGACTTGTGCCCCCCCCCCCATGCCATCCCCCTTGGATTATGTATGCCCGTTTTTTTCATGCAATGTGATTCCGCCTTTTCCTGGCGGTGTGTGTGCCGCTCGGGGGCTTCAGGAGGCTTACTACGTCTGCCTCCTTCGACCCCCGAGCTCCGGGACCGCGGATTTCATCTCCGGCGGTCCCATGTACTTTGCCGGCCACGGGGGTACTCGCGTGCGCTTCCCCAAGTACCCAGCGGCCGGATCTTCTTTTCCCACGTGGCCGCTCGCCGCGGCCGCCTCCACCCGCGGACCTCGTGTGTCCGACCGGGCGGGGGAGAGTCCGACCGGGAGAGAGTGCAACCGCTCGCGGCCCCTCCCCCATCGGTACAATTCATTACTTTGCTCGTTGGAGGTCTGCCTCCACCCAGTTCAGTTTTCCTGCTGCATGTCAGTTTGTTTCTTTCATTAGGTGACTACATGCAGTTTGTGCTTGCTCCTTCTGTTTAGGGGACAATGTAGTGACATTTTCCCATGAGATTTTATATCCAGGTAGATGTACGTGTGGGTGTATGTACTTGTATATATGTAGATTTGTGTGTGTGCATGTGTGTGTATAGATGTTGAGATGTGTATATTTAGCTTTCTTTTACTGGGAGTACATGCCTATAGACAGTATACCATGTACTGCTCTGTCTGTGACACAGACCTTATTTTGCCACTGTAGGCGTACTTCATACGCTTACTTCCTATGGGGGCCATGCACCGTATCTACTGTACCGTATCTACTGGAATTGGAAGGCGCTATATAAATACATGGCAATAATAATATCGTGGTAATACACAACCCATTGATTGGCCTGCTATGTCTGTGCCCCATAAGAATGGCCTGCTATGTCTGTGCCCCATAAGAACGGCCTGCTATGTCTGTGACCATAAGAACGGCCTGCTATGTCTGTGCCCATAAGAACGGCCTGCTATGTCTGTGCCCATAAGAACGGCCTGCTATGTCTGTGCCCATAAGAACGGCCTGCTGTGTCTGTGCCCATAAGAACGGCCTGCTGTGTCTGTGCCCATTAAAACGGCCTGCTGTGTCTGTGCCCATTAAAACGGCCTGCTGTGTCTGTGCCCATTAAAACGGCCTGCTGTGTCTGTGCCCATTAAAACGGCCTGCTGTGTCTGTGCCCATTAAAACGGCCTGCTGTGTCTGTGCCCATTAAAACGGCCTGCTGTGTCTGTGCCCATTAAAACGGCCTGCTGTGTCTGTGCCCATTGAAACGGCCTGCTATGTCTGTGCATATTTGCCGGCCTGCCGGGATATCTATTCTGTGTCCATTCATTTGGCCTGCTGGGCCTGTGCCCTTCTGACGGGCCTGCACTATTGGTACCAAACCCCTTTTGGCCTCAGGCCTGGGGGAATATCACTGAGGAAAACCCAGTGCCCACCAGTGACATGGAGATAGGCAGGTGTCCAGACAAACACCATTGCCATACTATCCAAGAGGACACCGGTGTACGGCCATCTGAATATAGTGGGAAGGTTGAAGGCCCCAAACCTCATGTCTGCAGGGCCCAAACCGGCGACGGCACACCTCCAAAGAGGACTTCGCACAGGCAAGGACCGGTACTCAGACTCCTACAGGAGAAAGCGGGTTTTTTCCTTGTCTTTACCAGCTACTCCGTATCTGCCCCCCGGACTCCTTATAGGTTCAGTAGTTTTTTCCTGTGTTGGGTTAGCTACTGACCCTGTCCAGTGGGACTTACTTTTCTTACCTTCCGACCTGCTGTTTGCCTTCTATCCGGATAGAATTGGTGTATTTTCTCTTGTCTACATTAATTGTTGCCTTTTTTGGTTTTTCATGACTTCCTTTTCCCTTTCGCTCGGGTCGTCGTGAGGCCTGGCTTGACCTCTTCCGACCTCTCAGGCACTCGTGGATTGCGGAGAACATCTCCAGCTTTCCTCAGGCTACCAACGGTCTACCTGGACCCCGCGCGCGCACGGGATCCGGTTAGTCGGTTGATAGTTTTTTCCACCCTTGTTTCCGTAGATTGCCCTCAGCCTTATGCTGACATTAATAATTAGTGCGCCCTACAGTTTGGCCACCCTGAATCTCTAGGGACTCTAGTTTGCACCACGGGAGGGTGCGACCCTCCATCACCTCGATCCGAGTATATTTATTTTCAGGAACAGAGGGCAAACCCTCTCATACAGAACCGGATACTGATTCATTATTAGAGGGCGCAGCCCCTCACTCGTCCTCAACCAGATTCTGGGCTGGATACAGAGGACAGGTTGGGAGGACCCATTATCATAGAGAGAACCGGTCACGGATGTAGACTCTGCAGTTGGTTACTAACGGGCGCGGCCTGCTCAGGCTAACAGCCGGACGCTCTCGCGGTATGCGATCACAGTAGTAGAGAGCGCGGCTCTCATACACTCGGCGCTCTACAGTACCGGCCATCTGTTCATCACACTGGCTTGTACCTGTGCATGACATTGATGACTACATAGAGGGGCGTCCCTCCTGCGTTCAATTAGAGCTGGCATCCACGCTACTGACTTCATTCTAGAGGACTGCCTGATCTTGCAAGAATTGATCCCTCTATTCTATCTCCTGTAATGGATCTACTGGATCCAGACCGCTGTAAATCACGCAAGAAATACTCAGAGGTATAACGGGGGGAGTCTCCACCTTATTTACACACTCTCCTGGAGATGGTACGGCTAACGGATGGCCCTCCGGTATTATGAGAGTGCAGGTTTTTGGCATATTCTGCGACATTTGATACAGAGATTGCTTTCTGTTTGGATATCCAGACCATTACGAACAAACTGCGCAGACAGTTACTCCCATGTCAAGAGGTCAGGAGATACGGAGACCTTCATGGAGCAAACAGGCACTGCCTTGCTCGGGTAACAATATTATGAGAGGCCTATTACCCGGTCTGAAGGTAAAACCGTACGTATGGATCACATGGTAAGACCGGAAACCCCGGTTGTCTTGACTTCCCCGGTCATTCTGATCTTGGGATAGATGGCAGGACTGCCCCGTCTCCTCGGAGCGCGTACCTGGTGAGATAGAGGACCCTCCATCTATGCTCTATTTATCCCTCACGGGAGCCGTTTTGTTGGATTCGCGCTAACCTATTTTTCAACTACCGTCGTGGAGACCCCCGAGACTTTATGGAGGTACCTGGTGTGCCCCGACTCCTACACAGACATCTTTCACTCTTGGACAAGGGCATTTCTGGATGGAAACCTGTGTTCCGGTTTGCTTCTCCCATTCCTTTGAAGATTTCTGGGATTCACTATTCCCGGAGTAGTCGACCACCGTTTCCTCCACACAAGTTCAGTTCGGATTCCTGAATGGACGTCTTTTGGAGTCTTTTCTCTACTGCGTCCGAGGATTACACAGTCCATTTGGAATATTGGTATCACTTAGAATACGGCTGGTCTGGCCACACTCTTGCCTGCATTATGAATTTATCCTCGGATGAGACATCTCACCGGGTAGGACAGGAAGGAACGGAAGATAGGAGTCAATTCAAAGTGCTAACCCATACATTTAAAGCACTGAACAATTCCAGCCCCTCTTATATCTCTTCACTGATCCAGAGGTATGCCCCTCCTCGTACTCTCCGCTCTGCCCGCGACCACCTCCTGACCGCTGCTCGCACCCGTACGGCCAACTCACGCTTGCAGGACTTCTCACGGGCGGCTCCTCTCCTATGGAATAACTTGCCTACTGCCATCAGACTCTCCCCTAGTCTTCAATCATTTAAGAAGGGCCTTAAATCCCATCTCTTCAGGAAAGCGTATGGCCTCCCAGAGTAATCTCTCCCTTACATACCTGTCCCTATGGGATAGTGCTTTGCTCTCTCCTCCAGCTCTGCTTCACTCCTACTTGATATTTCCTATCCTAATGTTTCTAATACCCCACTTCCTATAGACTGTAAGCTCATTTGAGCAGGGTCCTCTTCAACCTATTATTCCTGTAAGTTTTCTTGTAATTGTCTTATTTATTGTTACATCCCCCCCCTCTCAAAATATTGTAAAGCGCTACGGAATCTGTTGGCGCTATATAAATGGCAATAATAATAATAATAATAATAATAATCCTCAGTTTTTTCTATTGCGATTTTGGTGGCGGACTTAGGCGCATTCCTTGAGATTGGAGATCTACCTGCAAGGCCGCATCGCCGAATGACCCTGGCACGTTCGGAGGAGCCGCCTTACGGATCATGAGTTGAGACATGGTTGCAGTTTCTTCTCACGACCCTAAGTCTTTGATCCGTCTGCTGTCATTTATCGTACTTGGAATGTCCAATTAGGATTACTCCGATATTTCCTGGAATGGATACCAGCGACACAAACAGCGTTGGATTGGTGAACTGAGCGTTGAAACAGCAAATACGAAGCCTCCTGTCATGTTATAAAATTGTAGATTATGCTAGCTTTAGTGTACCTATAATCTTAATTTTATTAATGACAGGAGGCGAGTATTTCCCACCAATTCTTGTCCCTCCCTTGTTTATTGTTATGCTTTAGATTATCAGATACGTATGCAACTCTATTTGTTGTCTCTGCTACCTGTCGCTTGTTTCTTATGTCTGTGTTTTTTCACATGTAGGGTTGGGATATCTACATATTAAGGTTAATTTTGGTCACTACATTAGGTACCTACATATTTCTTCAGAGTACATTTCATTGGATAATCAACCCGTTCAATTCTGTTTTCTCTCGTTTCAGTTTACAGTCCTTCAACACTATCAAGTTTGACAGTTACTCTCTCGGATGGTGGACATCATTATATTCATCGTATCTAGGCCTTCGTTTCTTCCCCATGATGTTCTCTGCCTTTTATTGTGTTTTGTCGCAGCTTGAAAGAGGAAATGATGCATGGGGGGGGGAGTTTTATAGTACCTAACTTTTTTCTGATTGGTTGTTTTTTTCTGTGCTGCTGTGGAGTTCTAGTAAAGAGAGACTTAAGCAAATACTCACCTCCTGTCATTAATAAAATTAAGATTATAGGTACACTAAAGCTAGCATAATCTACAATTAAACACAAGCAATTGAAATAGCTCAAGGCGATGAATGCTTCAAGTGTCTACCGGTCTTTCCCTCCCTCTGCTGGAACGAAGTGCCAGCAGGCCGTTGAGGGAGCTCACTATGAAGCCTGAATCACCCACTAGTGGGTGGTAGGGACCAGTTTGACGACCCCTCATATCCACCAATCCGATTTGGGTCCGGCACTCAAGCTATACGCTATACGCTATAAATCAGCAACAGCCCCTGAGCTTTTTTTTTTTCCCAGTTTGTTGCAAAATTGGAAGCGCTTCAGACTGGGTTTTTTGCCTTCTTTTGGATCAACAGCAAAAGCATATGTGAGGAAGGCTGAACTTGATGGACGCAAGTCTCTTTTCAGCTATGTAACTATGTAATTATGTAGTTCTAGAGGCCGAAATGTTGATGGTTTATTAATTACACAAATATTCACCTCCGAGTTCTCTCTTTTTTCTATTTTTTCTATATATATATATGTAGAGAGAGAAACTGACCTTTGGCAGTAATGAATGTAAAGGATTCAAAAGAGCATCTGAACTTTCCAACTGCCTTGTCATCCTTCCAGCTACACAAACTCGCTGTGGCTCAATTTCAGAATTCATTTCAGAATCCACTTCGTCCCTGATTTTACTGTCCAAGAATTCCTAGGAGAGAAAGACAATTAATATAGGGGAATAATACATGAATAAATTAAGAGGCAAATCATATCATATTTAAAGGGAAACTCCAGTGCCAGGTAAACAATCAGTTTTCCTGGCACTGGAGGGTCCCTCTCCCTCCCACCCCCCAATCCCCGGTTACTGAAGGGGTGAAAACCCCTTCAGTCACTTACCTCAGGCAGCGACATGTCCCACGTCGCTGCCTGCTCCTCTCCCGCCGCTCCACCTTCTTCCTCCGTCGGCCGGTGGGCGAGACTGATCCCGCCCACTGGCTGAGGAGTCCCAATGCGCATGCGTGGCAATGCCGCGCATGCGCATTGGCGCACCCCATAGGAAAGCATTGAAAATTAATTTCAATGCTTCCCTATGGGGAATAGAGCGACGCTGGAGGTCCTCACACAGCGTGAGGACGTCCAGCGACACTCTAGCACAGATAATCTGTGCTATGATGCAGGAAGTGACCTCTAGTGTCTGTCTAGTAGACAGACACTAGGGGAGGACTTAACCCTGCAAGGTAATTATTGCAGTTTAAAAAAAACTGCAATAATTACACTTGCAGGGTTAAGGGTAGTGGGAGTTGGCACCCAGACCACTCCAATGAGCAGAAGTGGTCTGGGTGCCTGGAGTGTCCCTTTAAGAATAAAGTTTCTTCACATTTTTATTAAACTGCAATACTTACATATCTCCAAATTCATGTGGAACATAAGCGGAGTTACCTAAACCCTAAGAATGTAAAACAAGTCTTTTGAAGAAGGAAAAGCAAAGCAAAATGTTGAAATTAGCAACTGATGGTAAGGGGCGTTGGGTGAAGAGCCTCACTGAAAAGTCAAGCCTTGAATTTTGTTTAGTGCCGCATCAAGGCCTGGTCTTCTGTTGCGCTAATATGTATAAATAGACAGTAAAGTGGAGCTCGGTACTCAGCCTGAGTATCTACGCTATTTTCCCTCCTTTCAGTTACAGGATAGAACAAGAGTGATAATAGCCCTTTCCCTATATACTAGCTGAAATTAGTGTGGGTAAAACAAATACTGGTTCACCAAGAAAAAAAAAAAAGAAAGGACGCAACAGCTAACTGACTTGATGACTCGGATTGCCAACCTAGAGTCACAGCATAAATTATCACATTTGGAATCAATCTATGCGAACCTACTGGACCCAGGGTGCACACTTACAGAAACTTCTGACACGCAAACATTTTAGAGGTGTCCAACGGTCATGGGCGTCCGCAGGAATTTTTCCAGGGGGAGGCATAATTGTAATGACAACCATGCTTGGTCACTTTTTGACAGTGTCATGAAAGGGAAGGGGCATAGTCATTATCACATAAAGCCAGGGTGAATAGCTTTTTCACAACTATGGTGTCAGGAATACATGGTGTACAAGGTGTAACCTTTGCGTACAGGTCTTTCCAATGTTTCCATACATTTTGGAATTTCTGTGTTTCTGCACTGTTGTTTAATGTCATACTCTCATATATATAATATTGTTGGATCTTGTCCCATAGTTGTGATTTTGAGGGGCATATGTGCTATTTCCAGTGGGTGGCTAGAAGTGTAATGGTGCATACCTGCCTGTGTTCTCTAGCGAGATCAGTGGGAAATAGGAGCATGAGGTAGGTTTGCGGGGTTGTTGGTAGGTTCGATATGCCTTATTTTTCTAGTGTTTTCCGGACCTCTATGCAGAGGGGCTGGATATTTGGGCAGGTCCACCATATATGTAGGAATGACCCAGTTGTTGTTGAGCACCTCCAGCATATTGGTGGTACATTAGGGTAGATTTTGTGCAGTTTTTGTGGTGTCATATACCACCTGTAGATTAGTTTCCTGTGGGCTTCTATGTGTGTAGCATCTAGTGAGTTTAGATAAGTTATTGAGGGCCCTTACCCAGTCATTGTCTGATAATTGAAGGGAACAATCCTCCTCCCATTTCGTTCTACAAAGTGGATTGTGCTTTGGTGTCGTGCTTTCCTACATTTTGTAGCATAAGGACATTGTTTTTGGTTTGCCGGGAGTGGTCCAGCATCTATCAAGAATACCTTCAGTAGGTAGTGATTTGTCTTTTGGCTTGGTGTGGTGATTGTGCACATGAGTCAATATAGTTCCTTTGAGTCTCAGGTATGTGAACAATTCCGTAGCTGGTAAGTGCCATTGGGTCTGTAGGTCTGCAAATGGGATTACTTCCCCGTTATCTGTTAATTGATGGATGTGGGTAATTCCTGCTTTGACCCACCTAGCTAGTGGTAAGTCTGTGGTCGTGGATCTCAAGGCCGTCAGTGGTGCCCTGATGTGAAAGGAGGTTTTTGCAGTTTAGTATATTCATATATGCATCCCACACTCCAAGAGTGAAGGTTGTGGTGGGAAATAGGTTCGAGTTATGGGGTACGTAGGTGTTTGGGTGTCCATAAGAGATCAACAATATCGTAATCTGGTATTTGTGCTCTTTCCATATCTACCCATTTTAGGTCTCCTTTAGGCGAGTGTAGGAGTATTCCTGCTGCCAGGACCAGATTAAGAGCCCAGTGGGCCTGGTGCTGACACTTATGATGGGGCCTAATTACAGAATCCTATCGACCAAAAACACTAAAACAGTCATACCTCCCAAGCATCATGTATCTGATGGAGATGGTGTTGGAGGTAAACTCAAAGGATGCAGCTATAAGAATACACATGCTCTATGCTAATCTCTCTCAAATTTATGCTTTCATCTTTCAAGTAAATCCATAACAGCAGTGTCCAGTGAAGCAGGAAGTCAATGGGCGGGGTAAAAGGGTGGGCCACTGCCGTGAATCATGTGACCAGAACTGCCAAAAGGGGCGAACATGCCCAAAAGGGGGCATGTCTGTCCAAAGAATTGGACGCCCAGTCCCCTAGTCTTCTAGTGTCTCAGTGTCCTCATTTCTCCCCATGTCTCAGTGCTTCCATTGTCACTTGGATACTAGGGGACACTGAGAGACATGTGGACGCAGTGAGACATGTGCACACAGTGAGACATGGGGACACTGAGACACCAGGGGACACTGAGACACCAGGGGACACTTGTGAATACAGACATGGGGACACTGGGAGACATGGAGACACTGGGAGTCATGAGCACACAGATACTAGGGACACAGACACTGGGAGACATGGGGACAAAGACACTGGGAGACTAAGGAGACACTGGGAGACATGGGGACACAGACACTAGGGACACTGGCTGGGAGGCATGGGGACACTGAGACACTTGGGGACACTGTGAGACATGGGGGCACTTGTGGACCCAGACATAGAGACACTGGGAGACATGGGGACACTGAAAAATGTGGGGGCCCTGGGAGACATGGGGACACTGAGACATTAGGGGCACTGGCTGGGAGACATATGGACACTGGGAGAAAGATATTTTGGGACACTGGGAGACATGGGGGCACTGAGACACTAGGGACAATGGCTGGGAGACATGTGGACACTGGGAGGCAGATATTTGGGGACACTGGGACACATGGGGACGATGAGACTCTAGGGACACTGAGAGACATGGGGACACAGACACTGGGGGACTAGGGGACACTGGGAGCTGTGGGGACACTGAGACACTAGGGACATTGGCTGGGAGACATGTGGACACTGGGAGGCAGATATTTGGGGACACTGGGACACATGGGGACGATGAGACTCTAGGGACACTGAGAGACATGGGGACACAGACACTGGGGGACTAGGGGACACTGGGAGCTGTGGGGACACTGAGACACTAGGGACATTGGCTGGGAGACATGGGGACACGTGGAGACACTGTGTCCCTAGTGTCTTCCAATGCCTATGTCTTACATATGCGTGGTAAAGGTAAGTAGTTGAGTTTTATGGTTGCGGCAATGGATGTTGCAATTTTATCTCCCAGATAAGTGAGAGATGAAGATCTCCAGTCAAATTGATATTGGTCTTTTAGTAGTGTTTTTAGCCCTGAGGGCATGCCAATTGGCAGTGCTTGGGTTTTGTCCTGGTTGAGTTTGTAATGAGAAACAAGGCTGAACTCTTTAAGGGTTTGCATAAGGTGAGGTAGGGATTTTTCCGGGTCTGCCATTGACACCAAAACATCATCGGCAAAAATCACCAATTTGTGTTCGTGGCCTAACATTTGGATTCCTTTGATATAGGGATTTGTACGTATTTTAAGCGCTAATGGTTCCAGTGACAGGATATACAGGAGAGGGGACAGAGGGCATCCCTGGCGTGTCCCATTTGTGATGTGGAATTCGTCGGAGGTGAAGCCCCCGGTTGAGACTTTGGCTGCTGGGGCGCTGTATAATGCACCTATCCCTCTAACCATTTCGAGCAGGAATCCATAGGATTCCAGGACTTTTGACATATATGCCCAGTTGAGGCGGTCGAAGGCCTTCTCTGCATCTAGTGCTAAGAGAAGGCCATCCCTTTTGTCCCTCTCCATTTGTGCTAGTATATTGACGGCCCCGGACGAACCCCCAACTGGTCATTGTGCACCAACTGTCTAAGGAGTGGAGCTAATCTATTACTTAGTATTTTGGCATACAGTTTAGCGTCTCCGTTTAATAGGGAGATGGGTCTGAAATTTTTACTTATTGTTAGTGATTTTCCAGGCTTGGGGAGGGTAGAGATATGGGCCATAAGTATTTCAGCAGGGAGAGCTCCCTGTTCATTGCTCTGTCGGTACAGATTTAATAAGTGTGGATATTTACTAATAATTTGTAATAAGTATTTGTAAGGCCGTCTGGTCCCGGTGATTTGTTAGCAGGCAGGTCCGCAATTGCTAGTGTGACTTCCTCCAGGGATATGGGTTTTCGTAGGGACCGTACTGCAGTTGGGGTCAGTAAAGGCAAGCACAGATCTGTCAAGAACTTTTCTATGTCTGTTGTGGTCGGGACATTAGTAGCCTCGTCCTCGCTCAGGTTTTACAATTTATGGTAATACTCCGCAAATGTATTAACAATTTCCCCGGGGTCAATGATTTTTTGACCCTTCCCGTTTTTGAGGTAGGCAATCGTTTTTTGTTTTAGTTGTGCTGCCAGTTTAGCTCCAGCTTTATTCCCTGCTGCGAAGAATTTATGTTTTGATTTTTGTAGGAGGTAAGTAGTTTTTGCCAGTTCCATATCCTGCAGTTTGGTCTGTAATTCTAGTAGAGTCCGCTGTGTGTCTAGGGTGGGCGAGTGTTTGTTCCTATGTGTGAGAGTTTTAATCTCATTGATGAGGGCCAGGTATTGTGCTTGATGGGTTCTCCTAGCATGGCTTGCGTGTTTAATGAAGCTGCCTCTAATGACTGCTTTGTGTGCCAGCCAAGTGTAGTCTGGTTCTATATCTGGTCTGTCATTGTCCACAAAGTAATTTTGCAGGTTTAGTGTGATTTGTTTGACTATGTGCGGATTCTTGAGTAAGGCTTCATTTAGCCTCCAAGAGGTTCGACCATTGGTAGGGAATCTATCCTTGAGTGTCAGTGTGATAGGAGTGTGGTCTGACCACGTATTGTCGCCAATGCCCGCATCAAGTACTTTTGCAAGTGAGTAACTTGTGTACTGCAGTATGACAAGTGTAATCAGTTTCAGTGGGGTGAATTATTCTCCAGGGGTCTACGTTATCATGTGTTGATAGGATGTTGCAGATATTATGAGATTGTGTGAGCCGCCTCTTTGAGGTGGTGGGTGCCACTGTGTCTAAGGCAGATGAGTCTTTGGTACTGTCTAGGACAGGGGTAGGCAACCTTCGGCTCTACAGATGTTTTGGACTACATCTCCCATAATGCTTTTACAGCCATATTGCTGGCAAAGCATCAAGGGAGATGTAGTCCACAACATCTGTAGAGCCGAAGGTTGCCTACCCCTGGTCTAGGAGAAGGTTGGTATCGCCTCCAAGTATTGCCTCCCCAAAGCTGTACAAATTCAACATAGCAAATACCTGGGTCATAAATGCTTCTTAATTGTCATTGGGCCCATAGATATTTATTAAGGTAAAGGGATTGTTATTCAGATGACACTGAATGATGAGATATCTACCTTTCTTGTCACTAATTTTGCAGATGAATTCAAAGGTTACATTTTTGCTTATTAGGATAGAGACCCCTCTTTTTTTTGTAGAATAACAAGAATGATGGTCTATAGGAAACCAGGGAGAGTTAAACCTGGGCTGTGAGCCCCATTTAAAATGGGTTTCTTGAAAGAAGGCAACTTGTGCTTTCTGTTTTTTAGCTTCCAAGAGTGCTAGTCACCTTTTATGAGGCGAGTTCAACCTCTTTGTGTTTAGAGAGAATATTTTGATTGACATTGTGCCAGTAAGTGGTTAACGGGTTATAGCAATTGAGATCTTCTCTCGACTCGCAGTCCTGTCTTGCTACAGTTCTAATGTGATTTGGTGGGAAGGAGGAGGTAAGGTGGGGTGGGTGACAACTTATAACAGTTTAACGTGAACTATATACAAACCCGTTAGCCGGGTGGCCTAGCGCAGTATTCTGCAAACGGATACATTTATGGCTTGGTAGGTAAGCCGTGTGGGGTATCGTGGGAGTTGCTCAGTTAGATACCTTGTAAGTATTTTCTAGGGTTAAACAATTCAGGGTATATCTATTGTTGTACAGTCTTGCGCATATACTTGTAACCCTCTTATCTGTTACACTTTTCAGGTGGTACCTGATAATGGTTCAATTATAACATAAGGTTGGCAGTATAGATCTAGTAACTTTAACAACTTTATTTTTTTTCACATTGCAGGTGAAAACAGCTGCGAGGTTACACAGGGGAGTATTGGGCTCTCAGTTTCACAGAGTTTATACGTATCTGAAAGTTCTCAATGGGGATCTGTGGCCTCACGGCCCGATGTATCAGTGTTCCGTGGTCCTGTCGCTCTAAAGTCTGTTGCATGCCATGGGATGGATTGCGAGTCTTTTGCGTGTTTTCTAGGCGGCGACGCTGCTGGTGATCTGGAGTTGGCGGATTGCGCTACGGGGATGTTCCATTCTCTGATTATTTTCACGCCATCACTCGGTGTGAGGATGATTTTATCTGCTCCGTTTCGTTTCAGCAATAATTTCGCCCTGAATCCCCATTTGTACGGAATAGCGGCATTGCGTAGAGCCATGGTAATAGGTGCAAACGCTTTTCTTTTAAACATAGTCATCGCGGATAAGGCTATGAACAGTTTAACGTCTGTAAACGGGTTTGCAGTGTCGGATTGCTGCGTGAAGCCTGCATCAGTTGGTCTTTCACCGTGAAATAGTGAATTCTTGTGATTACATCCCTTGGTGTTGAGGGCGGCAGATACCTCGGTTTCGGCAGTCGGTGAGTGCGGTCTAGGCGTAAGTCTGAGGCCTCTAGTGTCGGGATGAGTGCCCGAAACATATCCTGCACGAACTTAGTTAGGTTAGCTTCAGGTACACCTCTTAATCTAATATTATTTCTCCTTTCCCTTACTTCGTTGTCTACTATTTTCCCTCTCGAGGAAATTCACTTTTTGCTGCAGTGCTGTGTGTGGTTCTGCTAGCTCGTTATGTGCTTCACTCAGCCCTTCTGTCGTCTCCTTCAAGTGTGCCGTCCTGTCTCCTAAGGCCTGTATGTCTGCCCTGATGTCCGCCGCCATTTTAGAGAAGTCGGACCACAGACTTTTTTGTAGTGTGTGTAGCATTTTACTCACGGAGGCATCCGTGGCCGGTTGTGTGCAGGGGATGTCAGGGATATCGTTGTCCTCCCCAGTATCATAGCCCGAATTTGCGGAGTTTGATCCGCCTGCGCCATCTTGCTTGCCGTTATTCCCCATTGTTAGGTGTGAATGCAGCGTTTTCTGTTTTAATTTTTTGGTTGATTTGTTGGACATATTTTCCCCTGTGTCCTCAACAGCTCGTGGATGTGTCGCTGTGTGAAAATTGCTGAAAATCTTGCTGTTTTAGTCCACTTAATGGCGGAGCTCTCGGTTTATGCTACTGCTTCCATGCAGTTTCAGCCCATGCCCCCCGTTTCTTTGCTGTTTTAAACAGCAACCCTTCCTTTTTCTGTGTCTGAGTTTTCAGCTGAGATTAACGATCAGCTCCTTCAGTATGTTGCCACGGTTACTCACCTGAGAATAGTAATCAACCCTGCTGCTAATCAGTGCTGCCTATTTAAGCAACAAATCCCAGTACCTCCTTGCCCTTGCGTGGTTTCCTGTTCCCCAGAAGTCTCTTTGTTCCTGTGTTTCCTGTTTGTTCCTGGTTCCTGACTCTGGTCTTGTTCCTGACTTCGCTGCTCTCCGTTCTCCTGATCCTGGCTCGTCTGACTTCCCGCTCTGGTGACTGACCCCTGCCTGCCTCCTGGACTTTGCTTTTGGTTATTTCTTTATTATTTATTATTAAAGGTGTTTTAGCATCTAGCTCTGTCTCTGTCTGGTTCCTGGTCCCTAACATTACGCATGGGCCATGAATACAGATGGTACAGGCCATACACCTGTACCTAACCTATTTACCCGGTGGGACCAGCAGAACCACCATTTGGACCAGTATGCTCATCTGGATCTAGCACCCGGCCAGCCTGCGATTGCAGCCGCCTCTGCCTCACTTCCTGTTCTAGCACCGGTTGTAGCCTCCAAACCTGTTGAGGCTAGAGGAATGACTGGGTCTGTCCCGCTCCCTCAGTATTTTGGGGGCAACCCAGCTCAGTGCAAAGAATTTGTAAATCAGGTTAGAGGATACCTTGAAATGCTTCCCCAGACATTTCCTACAGACAGAGACAAAGTCCAGTTCATGATTTCTTTGCTGTCTGAAAAAGCCCCAACTTGGGCAAAACCTCTCTGGGAGGCAGAGAGGCCCACTATTTACAATTACCCTGAATTTGTTGCATCCTTTAAAAGGGTTTTTGATATTCCAGCTCGCTCCACCCCTACTGCCAAACGACTCATGTCTAATGCTCATGGCACGAGAACTATTGTCGAGTATGCCAGTGAATTCCGTACCATGGCAGCAGAGGGTGGCTGGAACAACGAGATTCTCGTGGCTGCCTTTGCACATGGGCTCTCCGATGTTATTAAAAATGAAATTGCAGCCAGAGAATTACCTAAAGATCTCGAGGAACTGATATCCTTTGTCACCCTCATTGATATCAGACTCCGAGAGAGATCCTCATCCAGGGAGCGCCTGCGGAGGCCTCCTCTATATCTGGCACAGAGCTTTTCTTGCCCACCCAAACCTCCCTCACCTTCCATGCCTCCTGGTCCTGAGCCCTCTGTCAGTGTGGAGCCGAGGCGGTTAGGCTTCTCACGCCTCTCTGTCGAGGAGAGAGCCTTCAGGAGGAGGGAGGGCCTGTGCTTTCAAAGCCATCGATGGAAGACCAATACAGCCAACCCACGTGACCCAGGAGACCATGCCCATATCTCTGGCTGTAGGGGCTCTACATCATGAGACGATCCAATTCCAGGTAATTTCCTCTCCATATTACCAGGTTGTTTTGGGATACCCTTGGCTACAGAAGCATAACCCTACAATTGATTGGCGCAAATCTGAGATATTATCTTGGTCCCAGCAATGCACATTTTCTTGTCTCCGGAAACCGGTCAAAGTTTTGGGCACATTTTCTGCCTCTTCCTTACTCGCTGAGTACCAAGAATTCCAAGATGTATTTGACAAGGGTCAAGCCAGCGTTCTGCCGCCACACCATCCGTATGACTGTGGTATCGAACTCCAACCTGGTGCTATTCCTCCCCGTGGCCGGATTTACCCGCTGTCTGTAGCAGAGAATCGAGCCATGGAGGAGTATGTTACCGATGCGTTGTCAAGGGGATTCATTCGGAAGTCATCTTCTCCTGCCGGGGCCGGCTTTTTCTTTGTGTAAACGAAGAGTGGTGAGTTGAGACCCTGTATCGCCTATAGGAGTCTCAATCGCATTACTATTAAGAATGCCTACCCCATTCCTTGATCACAGAGTTATTCGACCACCTCAAGGGAGCAACGGTCTTCACTAAACTTGATCTGAGAGGGGCATATAATCTCGTCCGGATAAAAGAGGGCCACGAATGCAAAACCGCATTTAACATCAGGAGCGGGCATTACTAATACCTAGTAATGCCCTTTGGTCTTTGCAATGCTCCGGCGGATTTCCAGGAATTTATAAATGATGTCCAGCGAGATATGCTGCAGCAATGTGTGGTGGTTTATCTTGACGATATTCCTATCCATTACACATCTCTCGAACTATCACGCAGACGTTTCTCGTGTTCTACAGAGACTCAGAGAAAATAACCTGTTCTGTAAATTGGAGAAATGTGAGTTCAACTGCAAACAGGTCACATTCTTGGCTATGTTATCTCAGATGCTGGATTCACTATGGATCCAGAGAAACTTTCTGCTGTACTACAATGGCCTTGACCTATGGGTCTTCACTCTATACAGAGTCTTCTTGGCTTCGACAATTATTATCGGAAGTTCATATGCAACTTTTCTTTCTTGGTTAAACCTCTCACAGATATGACCAGGAGAGATGCTGATCCACAGCATTGGTCACAGGAAGCCATTACTGCCTTTGAGTTTCTCAAAGTCGCCTTTGCTGCTGCTCCTATACTGGCACACTCTTACCCTGCCTTACCATTCATTCTTGAAGTCGATGCGTCTGAGACAGGAGTAGGCGCCCTCCTGTCTCAACATCCTAACCCAGAGAGCTCCAGGCATCTGTGCGGGTATTTCTCGAAGAAATTGAACCCGGCAGAATGCAATTACCAGATTGGTGATAGAGAACTTCTAGCTATAATTTTAACTCTCAAAGAATGGAGGCACCTTCTTGAGGGGACTTCAGTGCCAATTCTCAACCCTTTACAGACCACAAGAATCTTACATATCTTTCCAAAGCTAAGCGGCTTTCCCCCCGGCAAGCTAGATGGGCTCTCTTTCTATCAAGATTCAATTATGTGGTTTCTTACTTGCCCGGTACTAAAAACATTCGGGCTGATGCCTTGTCTCGACAGTTCTCCCCTCCATCTAGAGAGGAGATCACCCCTACTCCTGTGATTCCTCCGGACCGTATACTGGCCACCATCCGTACTAACCTCACCTCTAGGCGAGGAGATTCTGGCTGCACAAATTAATGCTCCTGCAGAGAAACCTATTGGCCGTTGTTTTATACCCATTCATCTCCGTACTAAATTATTAAGTACATATCACAACCCCAAAGCAGCTGGAAATCCAGGCAAAAAACTGTTAAACTGGTCCGTCTCACTGCAATTTTGGTGGCCGTTCGGATGTCACCGCTTTTGTAGCTGCCTGTCTTGTATGCGCTCAAAATAAAACCCCACGACACCCAGTGGGTCTCCTGCAAACCATACCTAATGGTGAACGACCCTGGACTCACTTGTCCATGGACTTTATCGTAGATCTTCCGGTCTCCAGTGGCAATACAGTAGTTCTCATGGTTGTTGACCGATTTTCTAAGATGTCGCATTGCATTCCCTTGAAAAAACTACCAACTTCTCAAGAACTAGCAAACATTTTTGCTCGGGAGGTCTTTCGTTTGCATGGGTTACCCAAGGTAATAATCTCAGATAGGGGTAGCCAGTTTGTGTCCAGATTTTGGAGAGCTTTTTGCACACAGATGGGAATTCAGCTTTCCTTCTCCTCGGCCTACCACCAGCAATCCAATGGTGCTGCAGAACGAGCTAACCAAGCCTTGGAGCAGTTTCTGCGTTGCTACATTTCTGACCACCAGAACAACTGGTCTGATCTACTACCCTGGGCGGAGTTCGCCCACAATAGTGCGATGAATGCCTCTTCCCGACTATCTCCGTTCTTGGCGAACTATGGGTTTCAACCATCCATGTTGCCTGATACGTTAATGCCACAAGGGATACCGGCATTGGAGGAACATCTCAGGGAACTCCGTTCCACTTGGGTGCAGGTTCAGAACTCTTTGCAATGCAGAACTACAAACTCCAGGCCAACCGCAGACGCCTTCCTGCACCTACCTATCAGGTCGGAGAGAGGGTCTGGCTGTCTTCTAGCAACCTACGGCTCCGTGTTCCCTCACAAAAACTGGCGCCATTTCGTATACTTCGAAGGGTTAACCCTGTAGCTTACGCACTTGACCTTCCTGCTAGCATGCGCATCTTGAATGTATTCCATGTTTCCCTCTTGAAACCATTGGTATGTAAATGTTACACCACCTCAGTGCCACGTCCTGTTCTGGTTGACAATCATGAGGAATATGAAATACGCAACATCATTGACTCACAAGTCTTCAGAGGACAGATCCAATACTTGGTGCACTGGAAAGGGTACCGTCCAGAGGAATGCTCCTGGGTTCCAGCCTATGATGTTCATGCACCATCCCTTCTTCATTCCTATCACTGTCGCTTCCCCACGAAGCCTGGACCCACCAGCAGAGATGGGGGGAGTCGTTGAGGGGGGGAGGTACTGTCAGTGTTTCTTTGCTGTTTTAAACAGCAACCCTTCCTTTTTCTGTGTCTGAGTTTTCAGCTGAGATTAACGATCAGGTCCTTCAGTATGTTGCCACGGTTATTTACCTGAGAATAGTAAATCAACCCTGCTGCTAATCAGTGCAGCCTATTTAAGCAGAAAATCCCAGTACCTCTTTGCCATTGCGTGGTTTCCTGTTCCCCAGCTCTGGTGACTGACCCCTGCTTGCCTCCTGGACTTTGCTTTTGGTTATTTCATTATTTGTTATTTATTAATAATGGTGTTTTTGCATCTAGCTCTGTCTCTGTCTGGTTCCTGGTCCCTAACACCATGCCTCTAGAATCTAGTGATATCTGAATGACCACAAACCAGGCAGGATATCTAGAGAAATGGCGAAATTGCTGGAATCCCCCCTGGGAGAGGAAAAGCTTCTCACTGCAATCAAGACTGTCAAGACGGAAAAAGCCCCTGGACCAGAGGGCTTTTCACTGGATACTACAGGACATTCTCCCACCTTCTAATGCCTAGATTAACCCTGATTAGCCCTGAATAAATTAACGGATGAAGGGGAACTCTATTCTGAATCCCTGGCGGCCAAGATCACAGTGCTCTTAAAGCCTGATAAGGACCCAGAATCCTGTGGAGCTACCGACCAATCTCATGGATATTAAATTACTCACAAAAGTATTAGAGAGCAGGATGCAAGCATGCCTACATGACCTAATTCACCCAGATCAAACTGGCTTTATTACTGGCAGGGAAGCCAGAGACAGCACCCTTTGCCTCTTCGCACTGCAACATCTTGCACTTCACAATAAGAAACACATGCTTCTACTATCCACTGAAGCAGAGAAGGCATTTGACCACGTTAACTGGACCTTTAGTTTCACTACTCTATCTGCAATGGGCTTTGGTGTCAAGCTGATGAGCTAGATTATGGCCTTATATAGCAGGCCCTATGCCAGGGTGAGGGTCAACGGAGCCTTAACATCTAGTTTTCCGATACTCAATGGCACAAGGGAAGGTTGTCCCCTCTCTGGCAAAACCAAGACATCTTGGGCTATCGGTGCAAAACCTCAGAACATAAGGTGGCTGCCTACGCAGATGACCTTCTCTTTTTCGTAACCAACCCACGGGTCACCTTGCCATGCCTGATGAGGGAATTTGATGACTATGGCGACATATCAGGCCTCAAATTGAACCTCACGAAATGCAAAGTATTAAATGTCTCTGTTCCACCAGCTGACTTCTCAAATTTACGACCATACTTTCCTTTCCGCTGGTGTGCACAGAAAATGAAGAATCTTGGTACGCCTCTCCTTTTCACCTTCAGAACTCTGACCCACATAATCTACTGCTCCTTATCTTTCCCCTCTTCTCTATCTGTATACCTACCCTCCTATTCTACTCACAACCACTACCTCTATTTCCTCTCTTCATCCACTTATACCTCCACCGCAGACATGACCTCATGTAGATATACCAGACTTAGACACAGACATCCCCGGGACACATACACATATGTGGTGGGAGACATGGCCACAATATAGGTTCCTACTAGCTCATTAGCCTGAGAACCTCAATTTGGAATATGCACCCTTCTCAGGTTACTATACCATTCTGAAATATCCTACGTTTTTTGAGTATAGTTATTGTTGCTCACACTCTAAATAGGGAGAATCTCAGTCACGTCATAATCTTACAGTGAGCACGGTTTGAAAGAAGGTCCTTTCTTAAATTAAACGGCTTAAGGAAGATAGTTCTACCTCGGGGTCCATTTTCACTACAGCATACTGGGTTGATCAGTCTTTTTATACCTTAACTGTATACTCTCAATATAACACGTTTGAAGTTATATATTTTAAACAATCTGTGCATTTTGTCATACTGCGCTTATATACTTGGGTGCTCCTCCTTATCTTTACTATCTTACTGATAAAATCTCAATTAAACAAGATTAACAAAAATTACAAAAACAAATACTGGTTTATTAACACAACACACAGATATTTATACATGGTTGGATGTACATTTAATCTGCAGGGGCTTATTAACAGAATAATAGAACAACAGAACAAGTTCCCTTCCCGATGCCACCAAGTCTGGGCTGATCACAGTTAGTTCAGCTCAGGCTAATGATATTATCCTCTGGTTAATTAAGTTATGGCCAATTCTTACTTTCCAGACAAGGGCTCCAGGGATTCCAAAACATTATATATCGCCAGATAGCCCCAGTCTCAGCCATGCACAGAACCAACAGCACCCATATCGGAGGTACCTAGCTCAAGTACTACTTTAAAGTTTCATGGATCACAGCCATTTTCCAATCTGGTTTTAAATTCCATTTGTGCAGCTCGTTAGTCCTGGTCTAGCGAGGATGGTTCATCGAGCCTCTGGGGAATGTTCTGGGTCACGGTCTATAATCTGTTGGGTGGAGGCTGGCCTCCAATTTCTTCATTTTAGAGAATATATATATTATATATACATACACATACACTGAAGAAAGTGGGCACTCATAGGTCCTGGTTAATTGAAAAAAAATCACTTTTTTATTTGTGTAGTGTCAGCGTTTCGGGTCTGCTTTTTCAATCCTTTCTCAAGAGTCTCTGTCTTGAGAAAGGATCGAAAAGCAGATCCGAAACATTGACACTACGCAAATAAAAACTGTGATTTTTTTCAATTAACTAAGATCTATGCGTGCCCACTTTCTTCAGTAAACATTTGAGTATATATCGGTTCTGGTGTGGAGCACCAAGGCATTAAGGCCCTGTTCCTACTCTCATATCAGAACCCAGATCACAAATTACAACCACGCTCTTTGATCATCCATTGAACCATTGCCTTAATCATATGGACTTTATTTCCAAGTACTCGACTCACTCCATTTTTGCTTTATTATTATAATCATTCACACTACAGACTCTCTTCTCACTTAAGGACTTTGTCTAAGTTGTCCCTCCATGTTAAACCTCTCTATTACCTTGTTACTGTTCACTATGCTAAAGCTTGCTGTTAACCAACAGACGACAAAAGCAGCTCACACAGTTACTCCTCTCCAGATGTATCTCCACCGGTCGTCTGGCTACCTCAATTAAACAGCTGTCTGTTACCAAGCCATATTCCTATAATTTTAAGAAGATTCTATCTCAGTGTGCCATCTACTCCATTATTAAAGGATGTCACATAAATTGTAAATATCTGCCATTATTATTTTATTCCATTCTAAGTTATTTCTACCCAATTAAATTTCATTGTGTATGGTCGAGTGCCACAGTCTATGCCAACAGTGACGAAGTAAAGTAATTTAATTTACTGATTAAACTATTGTGTTCTCAATTATTGCACAAATACGCTATCACTACGGAATGGTGACACAGAACCACTAACAGCATTAACAGGAAATTATGAAATGTACAGAACCACATTATAAATAATGCATAAGATTAATACAAATGCCTTGAGTTAAAACAACTAGTAGACCTAAGGCCCACAAGATAGGTAAACAAACGGATGCTGTTCCTCATCCCCTCCCCTCCCCCCCACCCCACCTCTATCTTACTATCTTACGCAGGCCCGTCGCTACCCGACAGGCAAACCAAGCAACTGCTTGGGGCCCCGAGCTGGCCCGGGGCCCCAAGCAGAGCCGGCAGGGCCGCCATCAGGGCATGCGGTCCTGGGGGGCCCGGACTGCTCAGGTCGTCCGGGCCCCACATTCAGTGGGTACATACCGGGTCGCAGGGGGCCCGGTATGTACCCACTGGGCCAGCCTCTTCTCCTGGGGGGCCCAGCAGCCGGTCACCTCAGGGCCCCCCAGAGACTGGCCCTGCTGACACCCGGCGGGCGTGCGAGGGAGCACTCTCCTCTGAGTGCTTCCTCTTCAGCTCCCTCGCGCACCGTACTGATGCCGGAGCCGGAAGATGACGTCAACTTCCGGCTCCGGCATCAGTACGCGGCGCGCGAGGGAGCTGAAGAGGAAGCACTCAGCCAGGGAGAGTGCTCCCTCGCGCGCCCGCCGGGTGTCAGGGACAGGGAGGACATTTAAGTGAGTGGGGGTGGGGGAGAGGGAGGGAGGAAATTTGAGGGGGGTGCGAGGGAGAAAATTTGAGTGGGTGGGGGGGGCGAGGGAGAAAATTTGAGTGGGTGGGGGGGCGAGGGAGAAAATTTGAGTGGGTGGGGGGGGGCGAGGGAGAAAATTTGAGTGGGTGGGGGGGGCGAGGGAGGAAATTTGAGTGGGTGGGGGGGGCGAGGGAGGAAATTTGAGTGGGTGGGGGGGGAGGCACACCTACCAGTCCAGGATTTAGGGGTGACCCAGTTGTGTCTAGGGTGTTTTTTCTTTTTTTTCTAAAAACACCTTAGACAAAACTGGGTAATCCTTAAATCCTGGACTGGTAGGTGTGCCTTGAGGACTGGGTTGGGAAACACTGCCTTACAGACACACACACTGCATCCCATACATACACAAACTCACCTTGCAGCCCTTACACATACAAACACAGATTCACACAATGCATTCCTTACACACATCAGGACACCCCCCCCCCCCCCCCACACACACACACCCTTGTGAACAAACTCATTGGTGGAACATGAAGGTGGACCCTGGGACCCAGACCTTGAGCTGTGTAAATGGCCCTCAAAAAATGGAGCTGCTTCCCGTTCTCCCAGAACATTGATTTTTGTTACCACAGTTACAAACCGCCTTCAGAGAGCCTGTTCTACACCAGACCAGTGGAGCCAGACGGCAGCTGAAGCCCATCATCCTCATCTGGTTGTAAGTAGGCAATCTAGTATATTATTCGTGGCACTAATCTCTAATTTACCTCACATTAAAGGGACACTGCAGCTTAATGTAGTGGTTCTGGTGTCTATAGCCTGTCCCTGCAGGCCTTTTATTGTAAACACGGCGGCACTGCAGCACTGTGTTAGTTAATATGGCAGATCATATGGGTGGGGCACTGTGATGTCACATGGGGGGCGGCAAACTTTACTTTTGCCTAGGGCGGCAAAAATCCTTGCACCGGCCCTGCAGACACTGCATCCCTGTGGGCGGACTCGGGGGGGGGGGGGAGGAGGGGGAAGGACCCGGGTGCAGGCGACGGGGGGCCCAGACCTTGAGCGTGCATGTGGGGGGTGGGGAGGGGTTGGAGTTTGGGGGGGCCTCCATGTCCGTTTTGCTTGGGGCCCCCAAATTCCTTCAAACGGCCCTGATCTTACGACACCTTTCTTTCTTTTTCCTATTTTTCTCTTACTATGTGTAACATCTGTCTCCCAGAGGGTGTAGGGAGAGGCACACCCAGAACACGACTTAAAGCTCAGGTGTGAATAAAGGGACACACACCAAAGCCCTCAAGGGGCCCTGCCAGTTGCCGGCAACATGTAGAGCGGGCACTGATGCCCTTAAGGCACCAGAGGGTGGAAAACACACAGTAGATTCTCTAACTCTACATCACAGAGAAACCCTTTACATAACACAATATTGGATCAGAGGGAATCCGGCAGATGGAGGGCACACACCTACGTCGTTTATGTACTTGTACAACAGCCAAGTTTCATATGTTACCACGTATTTGTTTTTCTTCTTTTATAAATCGTAAAACTAAAGTTGACGTCAACTTCCGGCTCCGGCATCAGTACGCGGCGCGCGAGGGAGCTCACTATATCAGAGAGTATCGAGGTGTCTAATACATACGTTCAGGGCAGGGGCGGGCTGGGCCGGGGGGCAGGGAGGCAATTGCCCCCCAGGCCGCCCGAAATTCTTTTAGGACCGGCCGCGGCGGGCCCTTTAATAAATGCTGCAGCCGCCGAGCGCTCTATAAAGAGCGCTCAGACGGCTGCAGCTGGTTTTCCCTCCCTCCCCTCCCCTGTAGGTGGCCGAGCTGCACTCCGGTCCGCAGTCCCGGCCGGAGTGATGGGAAGGTGCACACTGAGTGTGCACTTCCTTTCAGTCCGGCCGGGTACAGGAAACAGAAACTCCTGTTCCGCGCGGAACAGGAGTTTCTGTTTCCTGTACCCGGCCGGACTGACAGGAAGGTGCACACTGAGCAACTTCCTATCACTCCGGCCGGGACCGCGGACTGGAGTGCAGCTCGGCCACCTACAGGGGAGGGGGTAAGAAGAAGGGGGAGTAAAAAGAGGGGAGGGGGGGTGGGGGGAGTAAAAAGAGGGGAGGGGGGGGAGAGTAAGAAGAGGGGAGGGGGGGAGAGTAAGAAGAGGGGAGGGGGGGAGAGTAAGAAGAGGGGAGGGGGGGAGAGTAAGAAGAGGGGAGGGGGGAGAGTAAGAAGAAGGGGGGAGTAAGAAGAGGGGAGGGGGGAGTAAGAAAAGGGGAGGGGGGAGTAAGAGGGAAGAGAGGGAGTAAGAAGAGGGAAGAGAGGGAGTAAGAAGAGGGAGGAAGTAAGAAGGAGGGGAGATAAGAAAAAGAGGGGGGTAAGAAGAAGAAGGGGGGAGTAAGAACAAGAGTGGGGAGTAATTAGAAGAAGGGGTAAGAAGAAGAGGGGGGAGTAAGAAGAAGAAGGGGGAGTAAGAAGAAGAAGGGGGAGTAAGAAGAAGAAGGGGGAGTAAGAAGAAGAGGGGGGAGTAAGAAGAAGAAGAAGAAGAAGGGGTAAGAAGAAGAATGGGGTAAGAAGAAGAAGAAGGGGGTAAGAAGAAGAATGGGGTAAGAAGAAGAAGGAAGGGGTAAGAAGAAGAAGGAGGGGGTAAGAAGAAGGGGGTAAGAAGAACACAGGTAGGAGGGGGGTAAGAAGAACACAGGGGGGTTAGAACACACAGAGGGAGGAGTGAGAAGAACACAGGGAGGGTGGAGGGGGGATGAGAAGAGCACAGGGAGGGTGGGTGAGTGTGAGAAGAGACCGCTAGGGGAGGGTGGGGGAGAGGAGAGACCACTAAGGGGCAGGGGAGAGCTCTAAGGGACAGCTCTATAGGACAGGGGGCAAGACAGGGAGCTCTTTAACACTACGCGCACGCACACACACACACATACAATGCATCCCTATACATACACAGAAACACACAATGCATCCATTACACACACACACACACACACAATTCAACCCTTACACACAAAGACAATGCATCATTTGCACACATACACAGAAACATACAATGCAAACCCTTACACACACATTCAAACACACACACTGTTTTTATTACATACACACAGAAACACAATGCATCTCTTACACTCAATGCACACACATACAGACACACACACACCTTGCATCCCTTATGCATACAAACACAGATTCACACAATGCATCCCTCACACACAACCAGAAACACATAATACATCCCTCATACACAAATACACACTGCTTCCACTACACACAAACACACTGCATCACCTGCACAAACTGGTATCCCTATACACTACATACCATAAGCACACATATTAGATAACACATAACACATCCCCTACACACTCCACTCCCTGTGAGCGAGCTCATGGGTGGGTGGAACATATAAGTGGACTTATGAGTGGGCCTTATGGGCATACTCACCGTCAGGCACTGGGGCCCAGACCTTGAGCTGTGTAAGAGGCCCCCCAAAAATGGAGCTGCTTCCAATTCTCCCAGAACGTTGAATTTTGTGACCACAGTTGCAAACAGCCTCCAGAGGTCCTGTTCTACACCAGACCAGTGGAGCCAAACTGCAGCCGATCATCATCCTCATCTAATTGTAAGTAGGCAATCTAGTATATTATTAGTGACACTAATCTATAATTTACCTCACATTAAAGGGACACTATAGCTTAATGAAGTGGTTCTGGTGTCTATAGCTGGTCCCTGCAGGCTTTTTAATGTAAACACACACTGTGTGCAGCACTGGCGTTAGTTCATATGGCAGATCATATGGGTGGGGCATTGTGATGTCACATGGGGGGGCGGCAAATTTATATTTTGTCTAGGGCGGCAAAAATCCTTGCACTGGCTCTGATCCTGGGCAGGTGCACCAGTCTACTGGTGACCCACAGGAGGGGAGTGCACTGATTGCACTGCACTCTCCTCCTGCCCAGACCCGTCTTGACCGTAGTGCAAGTGCCCTCTGCCCCTAATTTACAGTGGCTCACACTCACAACAAGCAGTGCCTGGAGCCCTTTGCAGAGACGGAAACAAAGAGGTTCTGCGGCAGCTGGCCGTCCTGCAAGCATTACACTAAACAGCTGTTCCCCATGCAGCCACAGGTGGCGTTGTGCTGGGAGACTGTGATTACTCTTCACTTCCTCCCAGCCTACAGAGCAGCGCATGGGGGAGAGAGGAGGAGGCATGATTTAATCTTGAATAAATCCTCTAAGCAAACCTTTATAAATTTGGGGGGGGATCAGCTCTGTTTCCACAGTTTATTGGTGTTTACTCTGATGTCTGTATTAATATTGAGGGATGTCTAAGTATTAACACAGTGTGTGTCAGCAGGGCCAGCCGTTGGGGTGGGTAAGCTGTGCGGTCACGCAGGGTGCCATGACAACAGAGGCGCCCGGCGGCCAACACAGCTCACAAGTTGGGTACACCAGCATATTTAATTTAAACGATTCGCTGGTGGTCCACTGGTGCGCACCAGCAGTAGGTGCAGTCAGATCATATCCTATCCCTCGTGGTTCCGGCGCTCAGTTAGTGAGTCAGAGCACAGGCTCAGAGATTCTCAGCCTGTGCTCTGACAACATTGAAAGTCAGAGCTGTGAAGGAGCGGGTATGGCAAAGAGCTACTGATTAGCATAACATCAATATCCGTTATAAAACCAGAAAATGGTGGGCATGGATGGTGAACTGATTTGGTGGTGCAATGGGCCACTTGACTGGTTTTGCCCCCCAGGCCTAAGGCTGCCAGCCCTCCCCTGGTTCAGGGGGCAATGGTGGAGACTCTTAGACCACCATCCGCCACATGGCTATGCGTTGGACAAATTACTGCATCCTGTATGCTATGTGTATGTCAATCGTTGTTGTGAGTTACGAAATGTACTCGACCTATGCATGTTATCTCTGTCAACATAAATAAAGAATAAAAAAATAATTAAAAAAAAAGATTAATACAAATGAAGAATGTGTACAAAAGATAAGTTTTGAAAATAAAATAAAACTAAAAAAAGAAATAGAAATAAAAAGAACAAATACATGGATTTAGTAATACAAAATACAAAATCTCAATAAAAACACTTGCTTCTTCTTATTTTATAGAAACGCCACCATTTTTGTTTATTAGGTATTCTTGAGAATGTTATCTGGCAATTGAAAGTATATTTCTTTATTATATATTTTATATGTCGCTAAAATATTCATTTGGTTTAAACTCTTTTTGTAAGTCTTTTTTAGGGGGGATTTTTTAGATTCTTTATTTTATTTGTGCTTGGAGTAACAGTAAACGTGCAGAGCCACAACAGCTGCTGCAAGCATAGTCGTAGCATTTCACATTGCGGCATTTCAAACAGCACATTTTTTTTTATAATATGGAATTAACAAACTCTGAGGTATCATCGATTTGTATTGATTGGTAAAAATGCTATAACATATAGTGGTCAAGCTGGGCAATCGTGGTAGTTAATAGTAAGTAGTAACATGCTAACACACTAAACTAGGTATGTATACGATATAAGTTGTTGCTCTTAAGGTTATGCTCCTGAGAAGGTGTTTAATAGTGATGTACCGAACGGTTCGCTGGCGAATAGTTCCTGGCGAACATAGCGTGTTCGCATTCGCCACGGCGGTTGTGAAGTTAGTTGTCTGCAAGCGGGTGTCAGGCCTACAGCGTGTACTCTGCCAACCTTTGCCAGTGCACAGTGCCACTCATATCTGGTGTCACAATAGCGTGCATTTAAAAACCCAAAAACTTTTTTCACTGTTATAGATTGAATAGCAGTTACTTGTCTGCAAGCGGGTGTCAGGCCTACAGCGTGTACTCTGCCAACCTCTGCCAGTGCACATTGCCACTCATATCTGGTGTCACAATAGCTGGCATTTAAAAACAAAAAAAGTTTTTGACTGTAATATAATAGCAGTCAGTGTCCTTCATAAGTGTGTGTCAGGCCTACAGCGTGTACTCTGGCAATCTCTGCCAGTGCACAGTGCCACTCATATCTGGTCTCACAGTAGCTTGAACGCATAGTACCACTAATCCAAAAAAATGTGACAGGCAGATGCAGGCCACCCCGCAGGGGCCGTCGTGGTCGTGGTGCTGTGATTCCCTTTTGCCCTAGAATAATGCCCAGTTTTCAGAGGCCACGTACCCTGAACTTGAAAAGTTCTGAGGACATAGTTGACTGGCTAACACAGGACACCCAATCTTCTACAGCTTCCGCTCGGAACCTTGACGCACCATCCTCCTCCAGCTTAGTTCCGGGCACCTCTCAAGATACCACTCACCCGCCTGCCGCCACCACCAACACTAGCACTACAGCCGCTTCACTTTATCTGTCAGAGGAGTTATTTACACATCCGTTTGAAGAAATGAGTGATGCGCAACCATTATTGCCAGAGGATGTAGATAACAGGGATATGTCTCGGTCAGGCAGCATTACACACATGGACGTACGGTGTGATGATGATGATGATGTTGTACCCGCTGCTGCTTCCTTTGCTGAGTTGTCAGATACAAGCGAAGCGGTTGATGATGACGATGCGTCCATGGATGTCACGTGGGTGCCCACTCAGCAAGAAGAAGAACAGGGTGAAAGTTCAGATGGGGAGACAGAGAGGAGGAGGAGACGAGTTGGAAGCAGGGGGAGGTCATCGCAAGGAGCTAGTGGCACAGTCAGACAGCATGCATCGACACCCGGGGTCAGCCCGACAGCACGCCAATCAACGCATGCTGTGTCCACCACCAGAATGCCGTCATTGCAGAGCTCAGCAGTGTGGCATTTTTTTGTGTGTCTGCCTCTGACAACAGCGATGCCATTTGTAACCTGTGCCAAAAGAAACTGAGTCGTGGGAAGTCCAACACCCACCTAGGTACAACTGCTTTGCGTAGGCACATGATCGCACAAATGCCTATGGGATCAACACATGAGTACAAGCAGCACGCAAACTCAAAGCCGCCATCCTCCTCCTGGTCCAGCATCTTCAGCCACATCAACCACTGCTGTCCTCCTTGCCCCTCTCAACCATCCGCCACTCTGTCTCTCGCCTTGAGCAGTTCCCGCTCATCTGCCCACAGTCAGGTGTCTGTCAAGAACATGTTTGAGCGTAAGAAGCCAATGTCAGAAAGTCACCCCATTGCCCGGCGTCTGACAGCTGGCTTGTCTGAACTATTAGCCCGCCAGTTTTTACCATACAAGCTGGTGGAGTCTGAGGTGTTCACAAAATTTGTAGCTATTGGGACACCGCAGTGGAAGGTACCCGGACGAAATTTCTTTTCACAAAAGGCAATCCCCAACCTGTACTCGATTGTGCAAAAGGAAGTAATGGCATGTCTGGCACACAGTGTTGGGGCAAGGGTCCATCTGACCACTGATACCTGGTCTGCAAAGCATGGTCAGGGCAGGTATATCACCTACACTGCGCATTGGGTAAGCCTGCTGACGGCTGCCAAGCATGGAATGCGTGGCTCTGCAGAGGAGTTGGTGACACCGCCACGACTTGCAGGCAGGCCTGCTGCCACCTCCTCTACTCCTCCTACTCCATCCTCTTCCATAACCTCCTTGACTGAGTCCTCTTCTGCTGCTGCGTCTTGCTCCACATCAACGGCACCCCCCCCAGGTACTATTCCACATCCCGGATACGGCAGTGTCACGCCGTCTTGGGTTTGACTTGCTTGAAAGGAGAGAGTCACACCGGACAAGCACTCCTGTCCGCCCTGAATGCACAGGTGGAAAAGTGGCTGACTCCACAGCAACTGGAGATCGGCAAAGTGGTTTGTGACAACGGAACAAATTTGTTGGCGGCATTGACGTTGGGCAAGTTGACACATGTGCCGTGCATGGCACATGTGTGTAATCTGATCGTACAACGCTTTGTGCATAAGTACACAGGTTTACAGGACGTCCTGAAGCAGGCCAGGAAGGTGTGTGGCCATTTCAGGCGTTCCAACACGGCCATGGCGCACTTTGCAGATATCCAGCGGCGAAACAACATGCCAGTGAGGTGCTTGATTTGCGACAGCCCTACACGTTGGAATTCAAACACTCCTAATGTTCGACCGCCTGCTCCAACAAGAAAAACCCGTTAATGAATATTTGTATGACCGGGGTGCTAGGACAGCCTCTGGGGAGCTGGGATTTTTTTGCCACGTTACTGGACGCTCATACGCAATGCCTGTAGGCTCATTCGTCCTTTTGAGGAGGTGACAAACCTAGTCAGTCGCAACGAAGGCACCATCAGCGACATCATACCATTGGTTTTCTTCCTGGAGCGTGCCCTGCGAAGAGTGCTGGATCAGGCCGTAGATGAGCGTGAAGAGGAAGAGTTATGGTCACCATCACCACCAGAAACAGCCTTATCAGCATTGCTTGCTGGACCTGCGGCAACGCTGGAAGAGGATTGTGAGGAAGAGGAGTCAGAGGAGGAATGTGGCTTTGAGGAGTTGGAGGAAGACCAACCACAACAGGCATCCCAGGGTGTTCGTTGTCACCTATCTGGTACCCGTGGTGTTGTACGTGGCTGGGGGGAAGAACATACCTTCATTGAGATCACTGAGGAGGAGGAACGGGAAATGAGTAGCTCGGCATCCAACCTTGTGCAAATGGGGTCTTTCATGCTGTCGTGCCTGTTGAGGGACCCTTGTATAAAAAGGCTGAAGGAGAACGACCTGTACTGGGTATCCACGCTACTAGACCCCCGGTATAAGCAGAAAGTGGCTGAAATGTTACCGAATTACAACAAGTCGGAAAGGATGCAGCATTTGCTAAATAAATTAAAAAGTATGCTTTACACAGCGTATAAGGGTGATGTCACAGCACAACGGGAATCTAACAGGGGAAGAGGTGAAAGTAATCCTCCTCCTCCCACGACCACGCCGGCAAGGACAGGACGCTTTACAGACGTGTTGTTGATGGAGGACATGCGGAGCTTTTTAAGTCCTACGCATCGCCACAGCCCTTCGGGATCCACCCTCAGAGAACAACTCGACTGACAGGTATTAGACTACCTCGCCTTAACTGCAGATATCGACACCCTGAGGAGCGATGAACCCCTTGACTACTGGGTGAGCAGGCTTGACCTGTGGCCTGAGCTATCCCAATTGCGATAGAACTTCTGGCCTGCCCCGCTTCAAGTGTCCTGTCAGAACAGAATGTTTGGCATTTAGTGAATATTCCCTATTCTGCTCTGTGTCAGTGTGTATCAGGGTCCCTGAGGACAGGTGTCAATCCATATCTGCCAAGTGACCCTATGTAGGGGGAACAGTCCCTATTCTGCTCTGTGTCAGTGTGTATCAGGGTCTCTGAGGACAGGTGTCAATACATATCTGCAAAGTGACCCTATGTAGGGGGAACAGTCCCTATTCTGCTCTGTGTCAGTGTGTATCAGGGTCCCTGAGGACAGGTGTCAATCCATATCTGCCAAGTGACCCTATGTAGGGGGAACAGTCCCTATTCTGCTCTGTGTCAGTGTGTATCAGGGTCTCTGAGGACAGGTGTCAATCCATGTCAAGGTGTCAATATGTCATATGTCAGGTGTCAATCCATATCCATTGTGATTTAGGAATGTTAGGTGATTTATGCCCTTTATGGATTAAAACCAGACTCTGCATCAACTGTGTAATTTTCCATGGGAGTTTTGCCATGGATCCCCCTCCGGCATGCCACAGTCCAAGTGTTAGTCCCCTTGAAACAACTTTTCAATCACTATTGTGGCCAGAAAGAGTCCCTGTGGGTTTTAAAATCCGCCTGCCCATTGAAGTCTATAGCGGTTCGCGAACATTTGCGGAAGTTCGCGTTCGCCAACCGAAAATGTTATGTTCGCGACATCACTAGTGTTTAACACTGCATTAGAAGAGATCAGAGGAGTGACAAAGAGGCAAGACAACAGGCATTTACATCACAGCAATAGATATGTTGCATAGTGGGTTATGTTGCCATGGAGTTGTGTTGTGCTAGGTTGTGTGTCGTTTGTGGGTCGGTTGGTAGCATATATGTGGATATGTGCGCTGTGGTGGCTAAAAATTCTGGGTGCAGATCGTCTAGGTCTGGCTTGTTTAACCCGCTTACTAGTGCGACATGTATTCTATCGTGGTCTTTAACGCTCTGTCACTTATCAATGCATAGGAACGTGCTAATCTGGGTGGAAGTATTATTATATTAAGGCTAGGAATACATTAGTTATATGCATATATGAATTTTAGGCACACAATAATTATAGGCTTATTGTAAATATAGGCACACATCTCGCTGGGAGGTTTTCCAAGCATCTTGGTTTAAGATTGCGCGGAATGTCTCTGTTTCCTGCTCGCATGGCAAGCAATTGCACCTGGAGGCGTTCAACCAACCCCACTTGCGCAGTGGTGTATCCTGGTTTTGTGCTGCCCTAGGCAGGACAAAACTCAGGCGCCCCTCTTAATGTTGAAAAATGCAAAGTTATGCACTTCGGCGTAAAGAATACACAAGCAATGTATACCCTTAATGGAAGTGAATTAGGATAACCACACACGAAAAGGACTTGGGAATTTTTATAGACAACAAACTATGCAACAATGTGCAATGTCAATTAGCAGTGGCCAAGGCCAGTAAGGTATTGTCATGCATGAAAAAGGGCATTCATTCTCAGGATGAGAATATAATTTTGCCTCTTTATAAATCACTGGTAAGACCACATATTGAATATGCTGTGCAATTTTGGGCACCTGTTCTAAAAAAGGATATTATGGCACTAGGCAGGCTACAAAATTAATAAAAGGAATGGAACATATCAGCTTTGAAGAAAAGGTTAACATATTTCAACCTATTTAGTTTAGAAAAATGTCGCCTGAGAGGGGATATGATAACATTATACAAATATATTCGGGGCCAATACAAACCATTGTGTGGAAATCTATTCACAAACCGGACTTTACATAGGACACAAGGTCATGCGTTTAGACTAGAAGAAAGAAGATTTCGTCTAAGGCAAAGGAAAGGTTTTTTTACTGTAAGAACAATCAAGATGTGGAATTCTCTGCCTGAAGAAGTGGTTTTATCAAAGTCCATACAGATGTTCAAAGAGCTACTAGATGCATACTTGCAAAAACAGAATATTCAAGGATATAATCTTTCAATGTAGGATAATAACTGCTTGGTCCAAGGATAAATCTGACTGCCATTCTGGGGTCAAGAAATTTTTTTTTCCTAGTTTATTGCAAAATTGGAAGTGCTTCAAACTGGTTTTTTTTTGCCTTCTTTTGGATCAACAGCAAAAAACAAATGTGAACTTGATGGACGCAAGTCTCTTTTCAGCTACGTAACTATGTAACTAGTAACTATGTAACTATGTAACTTGCTTTTAACTTTTGAACTGCATTATTTTGTTGTTTGGACAAGTATTCTTGGGTATTAGTGTGCAGTGAGCAAAGGATGGAAAGTGTGTTTTTATAAAAACACTTTTTAAAAATTCCACCTAATACATGTGAAAGTCAAATTAGATGTCATAAAAATATAAACTAGGAGGTGGTAAAAAATAAAAGGGGCAGAGCCAGTGCCCAAAGAGTCTGACGCACTTTGGTGGAGCTTTGTTCTGCATTGCTTCGCCGTACAAATACCGATATATTTAACTGCACTTACATGTTGTATCTGCAGTCCTTTCCACCCCAACTATAATAGAGAAGATATCCAAAAAACACCGGACTGATTCAGGCTCAGGATCCTGCGAAATCGGGATGGTTCTACGACAGGCGGCTAAGCATGAGGCCGTCAAGATGCCGCCCGCAGAGACCGCCTACCAGCTAACCTGTCTTGCCCACGTACCCACAGACCTCTACTCTGAGGGACACTGCCCCTTCCACTAAGGCAGACATTAAGGTGTTATTTCATGATCTTAGGGCAATGTTACAGGCAGATATGGTGGTGGTGCAGGAAGAGATGGCCACTATTACTGGCAGAACTATGGCAGTGGAGGAATATTGCGGAATTATGAGGATAGTACAAACGGCCATGGAGCTCTCAATGCCCTACAGAAAAGCAAAACTTACCTGTCCAACTGAATGACTAACTTGGAAGACAGGAACGTGGCGAGAAATATGCGAGACTGTGACGACTGAAAAATTGCCTCAAATTAAAAGAAGGATCCTCTCTACCCAGTTATCACAGAAACAAGCAAAATAAGTCATGGTGAATTACTGTTTCCAATTGCCAAAGGCCCTCAGGGCACCAATGGATGTCCTTATCAAGCTTGTGTGGGAATTTGGCCGAGGGATTATTATGGGAGTGACAAGGGGCACCCCTACCGTCGCCTTTAGGGCTGTCATATTGCTTTCTACTGAGACATTTCTCCTCCAGCTACTTACCCAACTACTCCGGGATCATAAGATAATTTACAAAGTGACGTGCTATTTGTAATGAGTCTTACCTGATCGGGAGTCAAGCTCGCAGAGTTATACGCTCACCCTTGCAAAGTAGACACAGACCAGGGTGAACAGGTAAGACCTGTGAGTCTGTGCACGGGGGCTTTCCTGGAAAAGTTCCCCAAGACGCTGTACAGTAGGGATTAGCAGAAGCGTAGTCAAGGGAAGCCAAAATTAGGGAAGCCAGAGATCAGAGTAGTCCAGGAGGAAAGCCAAGGTCAGAAGCCGGAATTAGACAGGAAACACTGGAACGCAGGTACGGAGAAACAGGAACCAAACAAGGGAACCAGAGTCAATGAACTGACACCCCTCCCAGGGTGTGACAGGCTTTTATATCCAGCCAATTAATATGGCATACAGGTGTGCTAGAGTAGCCACGGGTAAGTTCAGCTCCGAGTGCTAGAACAAGGCAAGGACACCTATTATGGCAATACTATGAATGGCTGGATAGCACAGTGGCAAAAGAGCAGGATTCACAAAGCCAAAGTCCAGGGTTCAAATCCCCTGCTGGGCACTCCGGGGTGAACTCGTCTGGCAGACTAGATATCACGGCGAGAACCGTGAAACTATTAGCGGCCGACAGGGGCATACCTAGAGCATTTTGCACCCGGGGCGGGTCCTATTTTTTGGCACTTCCCCTTGCCCCCTCCCCCTCTTTAAATATAAAAACAACCAAAAATGTTTTTTATGTATTTAGCACTAAGCAGTGTTTGTGTGTTTGTGTGTTTGAATGTATACATGTTTTTGTATGGAGTATATGTGAGTGAATGTAGTGGTGTGTTTGTATGTAGTGTTGACGTTTGAATGCAAGCATGCATTTGTGTATTGTGTGGTATTTGAATGCAGTGGTATGGTTATATATAATGGTGCGGTTTGTATGTAGTGTTGACGTTGAAATGCATGAATGTATTTGTGTGTAGTGTTGGCGAGATTTTTAGATGTCTGCACATATACACATACACACACATACACACATGCAGATACATATACACACAAACACAGTCACACAGAGATACACATTGACACACATGCAGACATCGTGGTGACTCTAGGAACAATATATATGGGGGGCACATAAGATACCACAGTCAAAACAGGAGAGGGAGGGGGAGCTGTAAAACTTCTCACTAGGGAATGAGGTAATATGCTGCCATTGGCTGTCTGTGTTCTGCATGCTGGCATCTAACTTACACCTCTTAATTTCAATCTTTGTTTAGCAGATAACTCCTCTATTTGCTATCCTTTGTGGGATTGCCATATTTAAGGATACCAAATAAGGTGCTATCTGTTAAACAGCACCCTCATTTGGTATCTTTAAATATGGAAATCTCACATACAGGCACCAATTCAGGGAATGATCTACTAAACAGCTAAAGGATTAAAAAAACGCCCTTTTCTTATTTTTAGTTGTTTAGTAGATAAATCCCTTATTTGTTATCCTTATGTGGCATTGCAATATTTAAGGACAGGAAATAAGGGAGCTATCTACTAAACACATACACAGAGATACACACAATCACACACATAATCACAGATATACACAAACCAAATCACTGACCCACACATACAATCACAATCACATACATACACAAACATTACATACATACACACATTTAATAATTAAGAGGTCCACCCAGCCTCCCTACCTTGCTCTATAAGGGCTGGAGTGGATCCTCAGTCCCTGGTGGTCAGTGGTTGCTGCTGGGCTCTTTCTGCACAGGTCCATCGCTCGCCCTGTAATGACGCAGAGGCCGCGATTACATCATATCCTGGCTGCCGGCTCACTGCAGGGCGAAGACCGTCAGACACAGTCAGATGCACACAGTCCCACACACAGTCACTCACACACAGTTACAGGCAGACAGTCAAACACGCAGGTAATGACACAGGCAGACAGTCACACATACACACACAGATTCACAGACAGTCACACACACACAATCACAGGCAGACAGTCACACATACACACAACACAGTCACAGACAGTCACACACACACACATACAATCACAGGCAGACAGTCACACATACACACACACACACAGTCACTCACACACACACCCACAATCAAAGGCAGACAGTCACACACACACAGAGTCACACAGACAATCACAGGCAGACAGTCACACACACACAGTGACACACACACACAGTCACAGACAGTCACACACACAATCACAGGCAGACAGTCACACATACACACAACACAATCACAGACAGTCACACACACACACACACACACAATCAGAGGCAGACAGTCACACACACACACAAAATCAGTCAGACAGTCACACACACAGTCAGAGACAGTCACACCCACAATCACAGGCAGACAGTCACACACACAGACACACACACAGAGTCACACAGACAATCACAGGCAGACAATCACAGGCAGATGATCACACACACAGTCACACAGACAATCACACACACAGTCACACAGACAATCACAGGCAGACAATCACACACACAGTCACACAGACAATCACAGGCAGACAATCACAGGCAGTCACACATACATAGGCAGACAATCACACACACAAAGACAGTCACAATCACAGTTACACACTCACACAGTCAAAGACAGTCACAATCACAGTTACACTTCAGCACACACTCTCTCACTTACAGTCAGCTTGGGCTGGAGGAGGAATGGATTCAGTCCCTCCTGTGCTGTAGTTGGGGAAGCAAGGACTCCTTCCTGCTTCCCCTCTGTGTGTAGCAGTATGATGCTGCATTTAGCTACGCCCCCACAGCCGGCTTGGCTCCTCCTCCATGGCTGATCTGGCTCCGCCCCTAAGTCTCCGTCCAGGTCTCCTGCTCCTGCTCCCAGCCCCTGCGTGTGAGCTGTGTCGGCTGCCCGGCGCCCCTGCTGCTATGGCGCTCGGTGCAGCCACACAGCTCACTGAACTCCAAGCCTGGCCAGCCCTGGTGGCACCCCCCTACCTGATGGCACCCAGGGCGGACCACCCCCCCCCCTCAGTACGCCACTGGGTTGGGGTGTGCCCTAACAAACGTACAGGTAGGCCTGTAATAAAAAGAGGGCCCACCAAGGGTAATGGTTGTAATAAATAACGTATAAGGGTTGTGGTGTGTGGTATGACCTGAACGGGAATGGCCCAGGTAAGTGGGTGATTGGGGTTTTTATAGGTTTAGATATATTCAAACCCTTCCTACAAATACAGGCCTTTGACTTTAAAACTTGTGTTTATAAACATAATAGTAATAAGCGCAATTTGTGTTAATGCAAAGTTGCTTGAGGTGTGCCATAACCAATGCACGGGTAGACCTGTAATAAAAAGAGGTAAAAAGGTAACAAAGAAAAACACTCTTTATTGCAGAAAATTTTACAGAACCAAACTTTTAAAAGCTTTTATCATTTCTTTCGCTGGATGAGGTATGTATCGGTTGTAGACTGAGGATTTCCATCTCCCCAATCTCTTCATAATATGCACTGGAGTGTCAGTGCTTGAAGCCTAATCTCAGGAGTAGGGTTCTAATGTCGAAAATTAATTTAGCAGTAGTAAGTGGGAATCCTTGAAGATAGAGTAGTGGTGAGTTTGGTGTGACATGATCAAGTGTGGATAGGTAGGAATTGATCATTTTTACCGGGCACCAATAGTTTTCGTTGGGATCATGGACGGATGATTGGTTTGGTTAGTTTTGAAGGTTTGCAGAGAAAGTACATAGTAGTTGTGGTGTTTATTGATACCGGATAATTTAAGGCTTGAAGTGATTTCTGTCTGACGTACCATTGTAAACTCTCGGGGTCTCATAAAATGGTAAAATGCTATCTAAAATCTGGTTTTAATTACTTGTTTGGTATGACTTGCAAACTGTTGGGGGTCCTGTAATGGGAATATAGGGCCATCAATTGGTAGTCTGAATGAAGTAGGGGTCTATCTGTTTTATTAAATCCTTTCAGTATACTTTTAATGGCATAGGACGTGAGTAAAGGGATGTGATTCGGATAGGTGGTAAGTATGTGATGTTAAATCCCCATGAGATAAAGTTTGATCATGTTGTGTGCACATTTAAAGTGAATGTGGCAAAAAGACTACCATGGAGTCAATGTAGTAGTTCTCCCAGATGTGGAATTATATGGCAAACCTTTTATACACTTTCAAAGCCCGATCATAAGCCCCGTCTTTCTGTTATCGGAAAGTGCGGAACGTGATAGTTACTGGGCACGAGACAGAATAACGGAGTTCTGGATGGGAGCTTGTCTGCTGTGTGGTGTAGATGGAAGAACACCTGAAATTGATGCCGCCATGTTATCACATAGACATCTAATGGCCTTCCCTGCCCAAAGATGACCCCATGTGTGAGCAGCTGCCACTATGGGGTAAATCTTGAACAGGGCGGAGGTCTCCTTGAAGGCCGTCAAGGAGACAGTCTCAGGAGGCCAAGCGTCTCTGAACCAGAGATATCCAAATACTGTGTCAAACCCTGTATGGGCAGCATTGTCAATCATGAAAAAAATTGATAGGTGAGAATAAATACAGAAATACTATTCCAAGAGATAAGAAATAGGTGCCACATGCGTAAGTCAGCTCTGGTCAGTGGGTCGAGGAGGATGGTGGCACTATCGGGCAAGCTAGGCAGGAGACAAAGTAGCCTAGAAATAAACGCCCTAACCTGCGGGATAATTTGAATAGCAAAATTCAAAGACCCCAGTAAAGTCTGAAGATCTCTACATACGAGTACATGAACCAACACACAGAAAGTGATCCATATCTTCCCTGATGTGCACAAGTTTCTCATCCGGGAGGCTTGCCTGCAATGATACCGTGTCCAAGGTGATATCCAGGAACACCAACCTGGTAGTGGGGCCTAAAGTCTTATCGGGTGAAATAGGGATACCTAGAGTGAAAAACAGAGCCGTGGTGCTGAAAATACTTTGAGGAGTATGTATACCTGCTTCCACCAATAGAAAGTCGTTGAGGTAATGAATCATCATGGGACATCAAACGACATTAAGGAGCAGCCAACAGAGCATTTCTGTGAAAATCTCAAACAATTTCGGGCTGCTCCAAGAACCAAAAAAAGTCTGGTGTAAAAGTAATAACTGTCCCTCCACTTAACACCATGATTATGCCACATGGAAAGGTGGATCGGAAGTAGCTTGAATGTGTTAGAGATGTCTGTTTTGCTTAGCCAAGCGTGCTTACCCGCAAGCAAAATGGCCTGTATAACTTTATCATGGCATAGTGGAGGGAGAATTCATCGGCAGGGATGAATGATTTATGCTTGGTGTATGTGAAGAATGAGCAGCCGAAAGATCAATAATTTTTTGGGATTTGAACATTTGTTTGATTCAACACCAATGTAGTTCGTGCACCATGATAGATTTAGCGTGTGCCCTAAAGCATTGCGAGCAGATGTGCAACAACCTACAGACACTGTAATTGCAGGTACCTGCGTTAAAGTTATTGCACACCTGCGTCTCTCCCAGGAAAACGATGGGTCTCCCCAACTTATCCTTCTGACCCCGATCCTGATCCATGGTGGAACCCAGAGTTCTATGTGCTGGGGGCTGTGGATGGGTCGGCTTCGTAGGGGCACAAGTTGATAGAATGAAAAGAAGATGCACAAAACGCACAAACTGGAGGCTTTAAGCTGGCAAAATGCCTGCAAAACAGCTCATCTGACTCCAGTCGGTCCGAATATTAAACTGGGCCAGAGTTGATGAAGACATCGACTTGTGATAGTCGTAGAATGTAAAGCCCCCATACTTGTGCCCTAAATTTACCAACTTGTGCAAGTAGCGATCCAGTTCCTCCCGCCTCTCGGGGTACACGAAACATATAACGTCCCTGTAAAGCCCAAAGGCGAAAACAAATTTAGGGATTGAAAGTTTTTTATTTGGTCTAGGGTCCCTGGCCTTAAAGACCACAGACAAATCCCCGTAGTTGTAAGTCCTGTTCTCTATTAGGTCCTGCAAAACAATCAATAGTGACACCAAGTTGATATCCTTACCATTGAGTGTGTCTTTCCTGATGGACAGGTGAATCAAATGTGCAGGTGTGATAATGTGAGAAGTGGAGGGAAGCATAGAAAAACTGCTAGAGCTACCCTGCGTGACTGCTACCGTTGGGGCTGTATCTGCCGCTGGACTATCCGCAGAGACAGGGGGATTATGGTGAGCAGCACTGTCAAGCGGTCATTAATGGCTTGGAGGAAGCTATTATTAATGACATCCTGCCATGCACTTCTCCCATGCAGTCAAAACTGCCACCCTGTGAACTTGTGCCGGCCTGGAGTCGTTGGCCTAAACAGATAATAGCTTAAAGAGTTCCGCTTTCTTTGCACTTCTCCTTTGCATGACCTCAGGAAACCTGGAGTGGCAGGGATGAGAGACTCAGCAGGGGAACTGGGTTGGGTAAGGGTGCAGGGCCTAGCTGGGGTGCCATGAAGAGACAGGACGTCTTCATGTCTGGAAGCCTGAGACATGCTAGAACGTGACAAAAGACATAATCAAAGACCTGTACAAAAAGAATACCAAGGGGGCGGGGCCGGGCCGCCGAGCCGAGCGGCAGCCGTTCTCACCGGCTCCAGCTATAAGCGCTATAAAATGCCCGCAAACCGACCTACAAACCTGCTAAACACCGACGAAAAGACAGGCAGCCGAGGAGAGATACACCCAGGCACACAGTACCGCGGCACTCAACGAGCAGGCAGCAACAACAGAGCGCGGTGAGCCCCGGAGGCCTGAGACACGCAGGAGGGGACCACAACACGCAAAGGGCATGTGAGAATCCGGGTCCGGCCCCGCTCCCCCCCCTCCTGGCCGGGGGGGTGATCCCGGCCCAAGAGTCTGAGCTTCAGAGGCTGGATGGGAGGGCTCACCCGGTGCGGGACGCCTTACCGCATGGAGCTAAAATGGCCGACAGAGCCCCACATGTCCACACAGCCATGAGAGGTGCCCCGCGCAAATGTGACAGAAGCCCGCTGAGACACCCTGGCCCCCGGAATGGCGGACCCCACGACTGGGCCCATCTGGGCGGCGACCAGGTCGGCATGGAGCTGGCCAAGACCTCCGGATTTGGTGGTGGTCCGGAGCATATGCCCCCGAGTCTGTGAGCCCTGTGGCGCTGGGGCGCGCAGGCCCCTCGGCGGACCGGTGGCCGGGGGGCCGCGGGCCGGCGCCATGCACGTGACCGGAATCGGGTGAGGCAAGTCGAGGCTGGAGCTCCAGGGAGGCCCTGCCAGAGCTGGGGAGGTGCAGGAGGCCGCGGCCATGGCGGACTCTACAGGAGGGGGGGGACGCCAGACAGCAGCGGTCTCTGAGTGCCCACAGCACGGTGGAGCTTACCGCGGGCACGGACGCAAGCCTTGGGGGGGCGGAGGAGGGGGGCCTGCCGAAACTGGGGATACCTGGGGGACTCGGATGGGAACAGCTGGCACACCAAGTACACGTTTACCCCGTTCGAACTTAAAGCACAACCGTACCAGAGGGGAGCAAGCGGACATCCCGTTTAGGAGGCTGAGAAAGCCATGCTGGATGGTCTCCTCGCATCGGGCGCCATATCGCCCCATCCAGTGAAGTGACTCATGTTGTTCTGTTAGTTTTAAAGATATAGTCTACTCTTAGGTTTTCCTGAAGTAAAAACTATTTTTGTAGAGTTACTTTATACTTACTTTACTCGCCTGCATGTTCAAGTAGCCACGTATAGGACTAGAGATTAATTACAGTTTTTTGGCGCTATTGGTTTTCTTTACATCAATGCAATGTTCCGTAGGTCTAAAGACCTTTACTGTATAATAAGCCGGATTACTACAATGCGTTCTACATTGGGCCAAACTTGCCACTTCTCTTAAATGTGGGTACCCTTATGCAATATATATATAGTTTGTTTATTTGTTTGTTTATCAAAGTTTAACCCTCTAAAAATCCTGCATACGAAGCATTCTTTTTTATAATGCTAGTTATCACCTGCATTTCCAGGCACTATTTGAAGTTGAATAACGGTTGTCTTTTTTCTGAAATGTCCATACTGGTAATAATATACTGCATTCAATGTCCTATCCGGTCATATATCAGCACGGTAGATGTACTGAATGAATACAGCACAATAACTGCACTTTCCAACGTCCCAGAATTCTCGCATCGTGCCTAACCCAAAGCACTGACACAAGCCAGCGGTCACTCTTGCATACAGCCTGCTGACACAGACCACAGGCATACACCTACTGACATGGGATAATGGCTCGAATGGCTAACACAAAGCACCCACGTAACCAACAAACACGCAACACTTGCACGCACCAGTTAATATACACAACGCTTATTTAGGGTTAGACACGAGTACGGCTCGGATGCCTAACGCGTTAACATACATGTTAAACGTGCCCTTGATCTAATTCATTTAAATTTAGAATACGCAAAGTACATATACACTTCATCTACTTTAGGTATGGCTCGGACAACTAAACAGCATGCAAAATGCGCTAATATGCCGATTGAATGCCCTTGATGTACCAAACCTCGCTAATCTATGTATGTTCAGTTTTCTATATTACTTATCTGCTCTGACTTATATGCCTCTGCGCAGGCACCCTTATGTTACATTTACTGATTCAACACATGCCTGCCCACGCTCTATGACGACTCTAATAAACATATTTAAAACAAAAAGAATACCAAGTATCTAGAGATAATTAGTGCCAGTAGGTGAAAAATTAACCTACCCAGTGACCTGTGAGGCCCTGCTAGTTGCTAAGCGGCAGAGAGAGGCTCTAACTATGATTTGGCCCGAGGGAACGTAGCCACCAAATGATGTGGTGGGGTGTTGGCCTCTCTGTGATTTTAAAGAATAAATACGTGTGGCTGTGTCCTGTGCACCCTGACTAGGACCCTAAAGAAGGATATGTGAGGAAATAACTATGACGTAGGGCCGTATGGGCAAAACCTCAGTGGCGAGGCAGGGAGAGTTGGCCTCGCTAGTGAGTGAGCTAAAATATACTAAACGAAGGCCCACACCTAACCCTATAAGCCAGTTCTCTGTCCCTGGACATGGGCTTGACTCTTGAAAAGAATAATGTGAGCGGACAAGGCACATACTTTGGCAAGTAACAAACGTATTTGAGACACAGGAAAGAGTATACAACTATAGAAGTAAATACACAAATTACTGAGGGAAGTGAGTAGCGGAACGGAAAGTGAAAAACAAGAAGGCAATCCACACACTAAAAAGGTGATCTAAAGAGTGCTTAATTCCTATAGAGACCTATGAGTAAAAGTAATATCTATAACTATGAGTATAATAGTAATAAAAAAGGGGGTTAAATTAAAGTACAACTGAGGGAACTGAATATACCTGAGGAATAGATGAAATTCCTCTTATAGCTGGAGAGTATAGAAACTATTCTAAACAGGAGCTATATATAAGGAAAGAGACATTTAAAACCCTTCCTCGAAATGCAAAGAGTGTATAGAAATTATGCCGTAAATGATTGACTGTAAATGTATGCATATCGTGGACCATACGAGGGTCAAGCTTATGGCAAGCCCCATGTCAACCCCAAGGAATGAGTAGCGTACAATCTGCATAAATGCTAATATAATTTGTGACCCAACGTGAGGAATAAGGCAGAGTGATGCCTTCAGTACGTAAAGAATGGGTTTACATGTAAAATAAACGTAACAGTAAGTACCTTAAACATAAACAGTATGGATACAGTGAATAGCTAGCAACAAATGCTGGGAAGACCACGAAGGGCCTGACCTATGATGCCTATGAGAAAGTATTGAAGATAAATACAAATGTACACATAATTTTTAAATTCCATAATTACCAGTCCAGACATGCCTGTATAAGTAGAATTAATAAGAATACACATATTACCAGCATGACTACCACCAGGGCCAGAATAAGAGCCCATTGGGCCTGGTGCTGACAATTATGATGGGCCTAATGACAGAATCTTATTGACCAAACACAATAAGACAGTCATACCTCCCAGGTGCCATGTATCAATGGAGATGGTGCTGGAGGGAAACTCACAGAATGCAGCTATAAGAAAACACATACCCTATGCTAATCCCTCTCTAATTTATGCTTTCATCTTTCAAGTAAATCCGTACCCCTAACAGAAGTGTCCAGTGAAGCAGGAAGCCAATAGGCGGGGTAAAAGGGTGTGCGACTGACGCGAATCACGTAATCAGAACTGCCGAAAGGGCGAAGATGCCCAAAAAGGGGGCATGTCTGCCCAAAGAATTGGAAGGTCAGCCTGGCATGAATGGATGTCATGCAGGCTTGCCAACTAAGAGCATCCTGAGCTTGATATAAATGCGTCAAATGATGCGCCTACTCCACGCTTTCTAAGGACTGTCCCCTAGCACTCACACGTCCACTCCTTTCCTTACCTTCTTACTAGCAGGCAGAAGCTCCTGGTATATAGTCTTGGACAGAGAAAATGTGTATGTAGTGAGTGTAGAAGAAACTGGATGTGCCACAGTGTTGGAGAGAACAAAGTCAGCATTACCTTAACTAATTTCATTGTCAGCCAGTCCATACAAGTTTTGTTACCATACATCCCTCTTAAGCTTCCATACTTAAAGGGACACTGAAGGCACCCAGACCACTACAGGTCATTTAAGTGGTCTTGGTGCAAACTCCCATCACCCTTAACCCTAGAGTGGTAATTATTGCAGTTTTTATATATATACTATATATACATCTTATATATATGTAACATGATACGTAGTGTGTTTTAATATTAATAGAGGTACATATATTAGTATTAATATACACTTAGAATGAAGTTACATATATATAGGAGATATATATATATATAATATTATATATATATATATATATATATATATATATATATTATATTTATGTATATACGTATAATTACAATAATAAATAAATAAAATAATAAAATAAATAAATAAAATATATATTTTTCAATTAAAATAAATTTATACATATGTAATTTTATTCTAACTGTATTTTGTTATTATATATATATATATATATATATATATATAGGTAACAAAATACACTGAGAATGACATTCTATATATATATATATATATATATATATATATAAAATATGAATAAATGCAAATATATATATATATAGATAAATATATATAATTACATAAATGATTACATAAGTATACACATAGAATTTAAATACATATATATTAAAATTCTACCTGTATATTTAAGTAATATTTTAACATAATTATGTGATTTAATTAATAAAAATTTGATTGACGTGCCTGATAACCCAGGCAGAAAGGTATTGCAAATCAGGTATGTCCATGGACAGTTTTAGTAGCCACTTAGTCACAAACACTGGGCAAATATTAGTTTTTTGCTTTTTTCACACAAAAACAAATATGAACGCTAACATTGGCCAGTGTTTGTGACTAAGTGGCTACTGAAAAGACTGGACATACCCCACTTGCAATACCTTGGTTGTGTACTTTTTTCAAATGGTATGCCATCCTGGGGGTAATTCTCATTCCTGGGCTACCACATGGTCTCAAAGGTAACATTACTAATCTGGCAAATTTTAAAGTGAAAAAAATGAAACTTGGAATGTGCTATATTTGACCTGTAACTTTCCAAAACACCGTAATATCTGTTAATGGGGTGTGTCACGTTCTGTTCCTGGTTGCGGATCATTCTGGTAATGGCTTCTGGTATCCAGTACTCCTTTTGCTATTCTTGTTTAATATTTCTTGGTTTTTGGTTTTCTATTCTGTGTCTGGTTTTCTTTATGCTGGGATTTCTGGGTTCATTCCTATAGTTCGTCCCTGGATTTCCCAGTCTCCAGGTTTCCTTTAAATGTTTGTTTTATGTGCCACACCCTTATGTTTCCAGCTTTCATTATGTGTTGGAGTTCCTGCAGGCAGCGGCTCAAAGCTTCTGTCCTTTCTTGCAGGTAAGTGCTATATATGTGTTCTTAATCTGTGGTTGTTTTAGCATACATTAGGCAGTGTAGGACCTGCCAGATATGGGGTACATTGGCGTTGTTGGCAGGCTTATGCAATGTATGATCATATAGTGTGACTAAACCCCCATGATTTCCATATGTAGTACTTGGTTATTTCTCCTCTTGTTTTGCCTATGTGATCTTGTCGTGTCTTAGTTTGTATATACCTGTCCATGTTCAGCCCTGTCCCGTCATGCCCATGTTTAGTTAATGTTCCCTTATGTATTGTGTCATGTTCTGGGTTTAGCTTCCTATCCTTCTCTGGTTCTGGGTTCTACTAGTTATGTCTTGTTTTCATGTTTGGTGCCTGTTCTAGCTTTGTCTTGTTTCTAGTACTGGATACAACCTTGCTGCAGAGCCTCCCTATACAGCTCCTGGGAGGTCTGCTTATTTCCTAGCTCCTAGTTCCTTGGATCCGCAAAAGCTGAATCAGGGTTCTGGTTGTGGCTGCACAAACGCTGGTGCTCAACACCAGGGGGCGTGCGGTTACCCTGCACCAGACCCTGCTAATCCACCTCCACGCTGAAGACTCCCACTTCATCAGGCATTATGGGTCCCGGTCCATGCCCCGCCACCTGGACACTGTGTCTGGGTTCCGGGCACCGGACTAACACCCTGACTTATGGCCGTAAGTTCAATGGAGTTCGTGGAGTGGACCCTGCAGCTTTCCTGATCTGTTCTATCTGTGTCATGTCTTGCCTGGATTTCGCAGCATCAAGAGTACCTGTATCCGCAGTGGTTGTCTTGCCCTGCTTTCCTGGCCTGGCCTGACTGTATCCTGTTCAGTCTGGATTATGCAGCATTCAAGGGTACCTGTATCTGCAGGTTTCATCTTGTTCTGCTTTTGTTCCTGTTTTTCCGGCATGCAAGAGATTCTGTATCTGGACCAGTCTGCTGGAGATGACTTCCTCATTCCTGTTTTCTGTTTTGGAGGGGGTCGATCTGCTAAGCTGTTCGTTGGTCGATTCTGGTGTTCTCTTGTGATGCCTCGTTCCTGTTTGCTGACATACTCCTTTTCTGGTGGTGATCTTCATTCATTGCTGGAGGCTCTTTTGCAGGAGGCCTTTCCGGTGGGGGATGCTTGCCTCCGTGGAAGTCAAGAGAACTTCGTTGCAGTATCCGCTCACCATTCCTGGTCTCTGCCTGAGAGCTGTTGGGAGCATCCGGACATTCCTTTCTGGTGGTTCCTATGCAGGAGACCTTTTGGTTGGGGGATCCTTGCCTTCGTGGAAGTCAAGAGGACTTCGTTGCAGGATCCGCTTTTGTTCTTGGTCTCTGCCTGGGAGCTGTTTGGAGCGTCCGGAGTTCGCTCCTTAAGAGGGGAGTTATGTCACGTTCTGTTCCTGGTTGCGGATCATTCTGGTAATGGCTTCTGGTATCCAGTACTCCTTTTGCTATTCTTGTTTAATATTTCTTGGTTTTTGGTTTTCTATTCTGTGTCTGGTTTTCTTTATGCTGGGATTTCTGGGTTCATTCCTATAGTTCGTCCCTGGATTTCCCAGTCTCCAGGTTTCCTTTAAATGTTTGTTTTATGTGCCACACCCTTATGTTTCCAGCTTTCATTATGTGTTGGAGTTCCTGCAGGCAGCGGCTCAAAGCTTCTGTCCTTTCTTGCAGGTAAGTGCTATATATGTGTTCTTAATCTGTGGTTGTTTTAGCATACATTAGGCAGTGTAGGACCTGCCAGATATGGGGTACATTGGCGTTGTTGGCAGGCTTATGCAATGTATGATCATATAGTGTGACTAAACCCCCATGATTTCCATATGTAGTACTTGGTTATTTCTCCTCTTGTTTTGCCTATGTGATCTTGTCGTGTCTTAGTTTGTATATACCTGTCCATGTTCAGCCCTGTCCCGTCATGCCCATGTTTAGTTAATGTTCCCTTATGTATTGTGTCATGTTCTGGGTTTAGCTTCCTATCCTTCTCTGGTTCTGGGTTCTACTAGTTATGTCTTGTTTTCATGTTTGGTGCCTGTTCTAGCTTTGTCTTGTTTCTAGTACTGGATACAACCTTGCTGCAGAGCCTCCCTATACAGCTCCTGGGAGGTCTGCTTATTTCCTAGCTCCTAGTTCCTTGGATCCGCAAAAGCTGAATCAGGGTTCTGGTTGTGGCTGCACAAACGCTGGTGCTCAACACCAGGGGGTGTGCGGTTACCCTGCACCAGACCCTGCTAATCCACCTCCACGCTGAAGACTCCCACTTCATCAGGCATTATGGGTCCCGGTCCATGCCCCGCCACCTGGACACTGTGTCTGGGTTCCGGGCACCGGACTACCACCCTGACAGGGTGGTACTGCTGTATTAGTGAGACTTTGCTGAATACAAATCTGTGCATTTTATTGCAGTAGATGCGAACAGTATTATGACATTTACAGCTAGAATATCAGGCAGAACTACTAATTTCTCACAGTTATTATTTAATTGTATTCATAATAAGTTATGTTTCATATATGAATAGTTCATGAGAAATGAAAGCCCTGTTTCTCCTGAACAATATGATATATAATAAGTGTTGGTGCACTTTATAGTAAAGAGGTGAATTACGGTTGAACAGACATACAGTGCAAATTCCAGTTTTTGTTTACATTTTGTTTTGATCAGAACGTTGCTATTGACTCCGTCCTGAATGGGTTAATTGGTAAATTAGTTGTTGTTTTTTAAAGTTCTTCTGTGCATTCAAAATGTTTGTTTTTGTTTCCATTAAATAATGCTAAATTAAAAAGACATTAAACATTACCTTCCAGGACACCCAAAATATTCGGGTTCTGGTAGGGGTTCTTCTGTAAACTGCATAGTAGTTACAAAGTTGTCTACACATTTCAGATAGCTGATTTGCTTTTATGTTGTTTGTTGTCCTTAAAACTAGAGTTTTTTTTCCTCCATTTTTATAATATTTAAATTGCTGCATATTTTGCAGACACTAAATTAAATGTCACCAAAAACTATCTTACCTGTTGCTCCACTGCATTTTGAGATGTGTCCACAACTTGGAGTTCTGCTGCCGTACTATTTGCGCAATACAGCATCACTTCATAAGTCTCCTGTATATCTGTAAAAAACGATATATTGAACAACTCAAAATTAATAGGATTGAGGGGGCAAATGAAAAAAAAAAAAACTTTTCTAGGAGAGGAATAACATTAAGGTCAGACTGGAGGAGAGAGATGGTGAACCAGGAGCAGATGGGCAACATGACAGAACCCTAATATAGGGGGACAGTATTCTTGCACCAAGTTCTCATCACTGTCTTGCTCCACTGAAGAAAACAACATTCCTTTAAAAAGTCGTAATTAGAATGACATGTTCAGAATATCAACTTTAGGATGAGCTTCATTTAAATGTCACTTTTTTCTGAGGGATTTCTTCTTGATTGGGATACAAATGATGTACTATAAAAAACAATATTCTGGCTGCGTTAGCCCAGTGCTCTCGGTCTGACATTGTCATGGAATATTGGTCAATTTGCCCTTGATAATGCAGAAGAGAGTAATTTCCACATTATCAGTGCAGATGAAGAGGACGATGGGTGCCAGGGGAAACCAAATTTTTTAAATCAAATTGTTCCAATGCAATTTGACACAAAACAGGGAGGCATCTCTGATATACGTAACCAGTACAAGCAGAATGCCCCTTTAATAAAGAATAAAGAAGCCAATTAGAGTGCCACTAACTTCCTGTAAATTGATGGCATCTGGCTGTTAACCAATTTGCTTAATGCACACAGATCACTGTGCTTCGCAAATTGCTGCCAGGTTCTCACTGTTTATCTAATCATCACTCCCCTTAAAGGGGAACTGTCTCTTCCTATAATGCTTAATATCCTGTTTACCTATTCCCTATATTTAGCAAATATGTTTTTGTTAAAGTCTGAAAATCAGAATTAAATTTAAAAATCCACACTTATATCCTTTCTGTCAATCATCGTCATGTTGCTCTTTTCTGACACTTAACAATGTTTCTGTTCTACTGATTTTCATTGTGCACACTGGTGGAGCCTCAACTGAACTGGACTGTGATGTTACTCATGACTTAACATGTTAACATGAGAGTTTTATTCAATAGTCTGATTTTCAGAGAAGAACAAGTCTCACATTAAGATACAATCCAAAGTAATAGTGGATTTGCAAAACACAGAAGTATGATAATATTTCAGTGACATATTGACATCCAAATATTGCTTGCAGGGTTACTACAACATTGCTGAAGCAGACACAGGCCATCGCTGCTCTGCATGCGACGGTAATCCTGTTGCAGTATTAAGAGGACGCATGCCTGATAAGCAGGGCCGGATTTTCCTATAGGCAAACTAGGCTTCAGCCTAGGGCCTCAAGATCAAGAGGGGCCTACATTCAAATTGTTAGCAAAATAAAAATTACACTATTCTAAAAACAGTGACACTATTCTAAAAACAGAGGAGACCCTTTGCCATGCAAGGCAACAAAAATAAATTTGATTTGAGGGTAACACTATTCTAATCTTTCAAGACCTATCCCAATCCACACTCCGAGCCCACAGGGTGCTGAAGCCTATTACAGCACTTCTGAATGCAAAAGGGATACTCTTCTGTTGGAACTTTCCTTTTGCCCTCTCTGTTGCCCACCAAGGCAGGATCCTTGTCACGGTACAGCCGAGCCCTGGAGACAGCAAGGCGTGGCCACCCCTTTAAGAGACCTGGCTGGGTTTGAACTCACAGCTCCAGAATCCCAGTCAGGTTCTTTGACATGACATCCACCAGGGGGCTTCAGTTTCAATTTGACCCTTTGCCTGGATTAAGCAGCACTGAACCACCTGCAACCCTTTTCCAATTTGGGTCAACTGCATCTAATTAGCAGTCTGTAAAAGCCAGCCCTGCCTGAAAGCTAGTATCTGGTCATTTTGCCTGTTTGGTGTTTCCTGCCGGATCTTTGATTTGCTACTGACTGATTTCCTGGACTCTGACCTGATTTACCGACTTTGTTACTCCGCTGCCAGTCCTGACTTCTGCTTCTCATCTGACCCTGCCTTTGGATTTCCCCTTAATCTGTACTCTGTTTTGGACTTTGCCTCCTCCTGTGCCATCTCCTGCAACTGGGCTCCAACTCCTGGTAAACTGTTCCATAAATCCCCAGGTGACTGTTACAATCCTGAACATCACTTCTCCGCCCCGATATACCGACAGTGTCGACATTGAGGATTGGACTGGTCTTACCCAAGAAAATCCACATCCTCTGCCTCAACGGGCGAAATGGCAAAAGTAAAACTAAAAAGAAAAGGAGATTAAATATGTCTGTGAGAGAACTCTCTCCTACCAACAGGGCAAGATGCCCTGAGGGGTTCTGTACCATCCATCCTTTACATCTATTATATCCTTTTTATGGTACAAACTGCCCAACGGCAGAATATGATTTCACATGCAGTTTTAATGTTCTCTTTTTTTAATTATCCATACATGGTTACTATTTAGCTTGCTGCCTACAACCATAATTGGTGTCCTATCTTTCTGTAGATCTTTATACCAAGATCATACTCTCATGCACCACTATGTAGGGATCCTCTTATATAGTTTGTATTTCTACACCCAACCTTCATGTGTTGGTGTTTAATAATACGTATCTCATTAGCCCAGTCCATTATATTTTCCTGCATAAAGCCATTACACCTCCGAGAGGCGCACTCTATTTCTTGTAGACCCACATGGCTTCTTGCAGGCCCACATGGCCATCTCACTCACTTATTGCCATTTTTTGTTTAAGTTTCCTTATTTTTTGAATTTGTCCATACAATTGCAATACCATACAACAGGTCTGGAAGGCATATTCTGTACAGGCAATGGATCAACTTAAGATTATGTCATTGATAGCAAAAGAGAAACGTACAGTACAATAATTGTTAATAAAATATGTAGAAATCCACCTATGGTGGGACTGCAAACTTGTGCAGCCCTTCTGGCAGGGTATACACGGCTTCCTTAAAACCTTCACGGACGCGCCACCCCCCTTCCTTCCAGAACACATGCTCCTCCACCACACACAGACACCTAGAACACGATACAAACATTCACTAACCATCAGAATCTTAAATATTGCCAAACAGGTGATACCCCAATTCTGGAAACAGCAAACAACACTCCCGTTGACAACCTGGTTCTCCCAAATGGAGGAACTCAGGGTCATAGAGGAACTCATAATGACCACATCCAATTCCACGAACAGGTACATGGAAATATGGACCCATTGGATACTGTCTACTACCAGGGCTGATTTCACAACCAGACTCCTATACGATCTGTAACGACGCACAGCCGGGACCGCACAAACTGACAACCACAGGAACGACCTGGACAGATGTGACTCAGACGCGGACGTACCCCCTCCCCTACCTCCCCAGACAACGCCATCCCGACACCCCCTATCCAAACTTGCATGCACACTGACTAGTGCATGGCACACGACGGAGGCGACAACAGAGAAGACAAATAAAGCCTCCGCGACGACACTCACTTCCCCAAGAGGGAGCAGCAGAACTTAGACACCCACATATAGGCCCCCTGAACCGGGCCGTGGGCCTTCCAGCTGGATCCAAAGAGACCAGCACCGCATACCACCACGACACCTTAGCGACTAACAGGGGGGATACCTGACCAGCACACCACAGACGAACAAACCCGACGCACGAATGTGCCACTCGGCATGCAGGGACTGGCATGTCATCAGAGCTGACGTAACAGACTGTCATTCCTTTGCACTGCCTGCTCCTGTCTTACCCTAAATGGACACGCGAATCCACATGGCAGCTCACCTACGACTCCTGCACGATCAGTCCACCTACATAGGCACGACTACCAGCTTAGGGACGATAGGTAAAGGGGGTAAAGGACCTGCGAGTCCAACGCAAAAGTGGGCCTGCGCGCCCGAATGACTATTCTGTATACGATATACGCACACTGTGCTTTGATTACTGTACCCGGCACGCACACGGCGAACTGCGAATCCCGAGGGCTCTCACTCTTGATACTGTACACCGAATTAGAATCATACTCCTAAACTAAAAATAGAAATGTAAATGAGAGAAAATTACACCTGTGCCATGCAGTGACCTGCGAGTCATCATTTACTGTTTGTTCTTCTAATACTTCCCATTACGACTGTTGATGTTTTATGCTTGCGGGACCTGCGAGTCCCACATGAAGTTTACTAAAGGTTATGAAACAAAACGAACAATAGAATACCTAAATAAAAATATATTTACAAAAAAAAATATGTAGAAACACTATGGGCATCTATTTTATTCTGGAAACTCATTTCAGGGGGTGTTCAGCCCCTTCCCTCTGCTCTAAATTCATATCCCAATAAATTTTCAACTTACAATTTTACTGACAGTAAATCCAGAGATGTTGCGATTGCCTTCTATGCTAACACTATTTTGATGATGTTGAAATGTTAACAGTGTAACGTTCACTAGTGAGCCGGTCCTTAAAATGGCCGGGCTATGCAAAAGGACTAGTCAAAGTAAGCCAAAGCCAAGGGAATACAGAGAGACGGAGTAACATATAGACAAGCCAAGGTCAGGGATAGAGAGGATAAAATAATCATAAGGTAAGGTAAACCAAAGACCACAACAGGGCACTGAAGCAAGGGGGAGGTTAGCTTATATACACACAGGGTGTGTCAGATTGCTTCAATTAGTGTTACTCACAACATGAGGGAGGAGTTTCTTCTTGTGGTCTCTGAGGACATCACTGTGTGCCAGGTCACATGACCGGGTCCGGCACACATATAAGGATGCTGCTCTGGAGCGTGCGTCAGACACACTGCCAGTCTGGAGCGCGGTGGCGGGGACAGCCACACACCGCAGACAGGGACTAGATGATGCCACTCGCTGTGAAGGGGTAAGCAAGGTCGCCGCGAGCGGCGTGGGGACCTGACAAACAGATCCCCATGGTTGATTTCTCTTTGTAACAGACCTCGTAAAACAATGTCAAATTTACCTTCGCAAGCCTATAAGCCCCAAATACAAAACAGGTCCCTTTTGTTAGATGCACTTTGAGCAAATTGGAGGCATTCACTAAAGGAGTGCTGGTGGTGGGAGGGGACTGGAACCTGGCTCTGGAGCAGACACTAGACAGCATGCATAAAGGTAGAGACTTTGTTAAATTACAATGCACTTTGAACCGTATACTTATATTACAAGCGCAACGAGTTGTTCAGCTCACTCATAACTGGCATGGGACTGGCATGGGAACAGATGCAGTAACTTCCTAGCAAGGGCCCTTAAAAGTAAGAAAATAGGCCTTTTACATATCTAAAATCATTGACGATTCAAAAACACAACATTACACCACAGAGGCTATCGCTAATGCATTTCAATCATACTGCCAGCGTCTCTATAACCTACTGTCAGGATTTTTATATCGGCAGACATTTTGTGCTATAATAGAAATTAAAAGTGTATATTGTCAGAGTCACTCAGAACAGAGCAGACTCAATTTTGCTATTTTCAGGCTAACAAAGAGACACATAATTGCCTTTTAAAACTAACCACTGACCCTGAGCTAAGGAATGCATTATATAAACAAGCCAAGTGATAAGCAATGAATGGGGATGGAATGCTCTGTCTAAATGTTAATAAAATAATAATAATTCTAAACGCAGACATTAGTGACAGAGAAGATTAAATAATTAATTTTACTTTCTAAATTTTACAAGGTCCCATTGTAAAGCAAAGGTGAAACTTAGTTTACAACTGTCAATTTTAGAAATTACAGCAGGAATTGTCGACGCACTGTCTGGAGAAAATCCAAAGAAACGCTTTGAATTGACAGAAAATTTAAGTTATAGGTAGTCATATAGATAAGCCAAATGATGTCCAAAACGTCATCAGGAAAAGTTAACTGTTTCCTGGATAGGAAGGTATAGTGAGGCGAGACTGCCCTCTATGGACCAAATACCTAAATTGTAATCTGCAGGTTGACCACACCTTCAGTTTCCTATTCGCCTTATCAAGTAATGACGTACAGAGAGTCTGGCCCTTTAAAAGTTAGGACAAAGGGAAGAGTTGAAGGGAAAGAGAGTTGAAAGTTGGAGTTGGAGTTTGGGCTTTCAGGTTCGGACATGCAGAGAGATCCATGACAGATATTCACTCTTGGACACAACTCAAGAAACATTCCTTGACACTTAGAAACATTCCTTGACACTGACTGCCTCAATGAATATTTTTGTTCGGTATTTACAGATGAAAATGAAGGAAAGGGACCTCAGTTAAGAAAAAGGATAAATGAGTCATTTATTACACGTGAGTTTACAGAGGAAGAGGTTCTATTTCAACTGTCAAATGGGTCAAATAAGTCAATGGGACCTGATGGAATACACCCAAAGCTATTAAAAGAGCTTAGTGGTGTACTAGCAAAACCATTAACAGATTTATTTAACCAATCATTGATAACAGGAGTAGTCCCAGAAGATTGGAAGTTAGCGAATGTTGTGCCCATTCACAAGAAAGGTAATAGGGAGGAGTCGGGCAACTATAGGCCAGTAAGCCTAACTTCAGTAGTGGGGAAAGTGATGGAAACCATGTTAAAGGATAGGATTGTTGAACATCTAAAAACACATGGATTTCAAGATCAGAGACAACATGGGTTTACTTCAGGGAGATCATGCCAAACTAATCTTTTTTTTTTTTTTTTTTACTTATTTAATATTTTATTCTTTTTCTTATTATATAAAACATATACAGCATAATATGCATTACCATTTTCTCATATTGCAATTACGTGATAAAAAAATTCAAGTGTATACATATCTAACATACAAAACATTGACTATACATTAACAAAGATAAACAATAAACAAAAAGTCCAGACTGAGGGCTCTCGAGTCAGATTAGATTTTAATTTAGTAATTTTACATTCCTATTATAGCATCAAGCTATCTTTATATCAAATGTAAGCAGGGTTTATCTGTAGACTAATTTTCCTGTATGATACCTAGCCAGTTTTTCAAAGTACTTGGTTCTTTAACTATCCCTATCTCCATTTTCAACTGATAGATTAATTGTGATTTTACTTCCTCCCATATTGGGATTTCTCTGGCTTTCCATTTCCTAGCAATTGATATTTTAACTGCTAACAGTGTATGGATTATCAGGACAACATATTGATCCAAATTCTGAGACATATATAATTGTAACAGAAATAACTGTGGTTTCCTGTCGACCTTAATTCCTGTCCATGATTCAATATTCATAGTTACCATATCCCAAAATCTTTTTATCTCACCACATTCCCACCATATATGTAGCATTCCTGCCTTATGTTCCCCGCAGCGCCAGCATTTATCCGATGCATCCGGGTACATTTTAGCAAGTTTATCTGGCGTTAAATACCATCTATTCATGATTTTGTATTGGAGTTCCACTAAGTTCAGACAGTGTACATTTTTTATGGTCAAATTCAGTGCTTTCATCCAGTCATCGTAACTTATGTTATTGTCTATTTCCTTCTCCCATTTTGATATCACTAGACCAATAATTTCTTCCGGGTCATTTTCGATTAAATTAAAACACTTTGAGACTAACTTTTTAATAATAGTATGGTCTTTTAATAATTGTTCCAGTATTAAATGTTTCGCTGAATAATTTTTTATTAAGTGCTCTTTAAGATACCCCTTTATTCTCATATAGGTAAATATCTCTTTAGCTTGTAGCTTATATTCGTCTGTTAAAGTATTAAAATCTTTTATCTTACCATTATCTATTATATTGTTGATTTTGTTAACCCCTGCATTGATCCAGCTCTGGATGTTTAGATCCATTATATTTTTTTGCAGCTGTCTAAAATCAATGCTAGTAAGCAGTTTGTCTTGTAAGTCTAGATCTTTTCTTAATTTATACCATATGGGGATTAAATTGTTTAGGATCAAGCCCTTATCATAATTACCCTGTCTAAGGTTTTTTCTATGGTCTGTCTTCCAGAAAAGAGAATATATATCCTCCTTTATTTCATCGTTAAGTAAACTCTGTTCCATTTTAAACCAAATTTGTTCTTTTGCTAAATCGGATTGGGTTATTATTGCTTGTGCTGTTACAAACTCTCCAAGTATGGTTTAATTGTGGGATTCCCAGTCCACCCGATTTTATCTTTAATTTTGAATGGTTTCTACTTAATCTAGGACGTTTTTGACCCCAAATAAATTTATTAATAATTGATTGTGCTAAAGATAGCCAGCTTTCTGAACAGTAAAGGGGTAGCATGCGGAAGAGATACACCCACTTTGGGTATATATAGAATTTTATAATATTTATTCTCCCCCACCATGATACTTCAATTCCCTTCCAATTATTCAGGGTTTTTGCTGTATCTTTCATTAGTCTTAAAAAATGTTGTTCCATCATATTATTCGGTTCATTAGTAATTTCTATGCCCAAAACTTCCATGTTTTTTTTTCACAATTAAATCCGAATTTGTCAAATAACTTTTGTTTAATATTCAACGTGAGATTGAATGAAAGTGCTGTAGACTTGCTTAAGTTTAATTTATATCCTGAATAGAATGAATATTCCTCTATGGAATCCATGACCTTTTCCATGGATTTCACGGGGTTTCTCAGAGTAAGTACCACATCGTCTGCATACATTGTAAGCTTTAATGATTCCTTCTCTAGTTCTATTCCTTTTATAGAGTCATCCGCTCTGATTTTGTGTGCTAATGGTTCAAGACTAATCAGGTATAATAGTGGGGACAGGGGACAACCCTGTCTTGTTCCATTTGTTAACTGGAACCATTCGGAAGAAAATCCGCTTCCCACTACCCTAGCCGTTGGAGTTGTATATAAAGCCATGATAGCCCTGGTGATATTACCTTGAATTCCGAAGCCAGATAGGGCTTTCTCCAGAAACTCCCACCTTACCCTGTCAAAGGCCTTTTCGGCATCTAATGACAGGGCAAGGAGGGGGATCTTGCGTCTAGTTGCCAGATCTGCCACATCTATCAATCTCCTAATATTAGAAGTTGGGGCTCTACTGGATATAAACCCCACCTGGTCCTGATGAATAATGCTTGTTATTACATTAGATAACCTGTCTGCTAGTACAGAAGAGTAGATTTTAATGTCACTATTAAGTAATGAAATAGGTCTATAATTCATTACTAATTCCGAATTTTTCCCAGGCTTTGGAATTGGAACTATGTGGGCCTTTAACAGTTCGCTGGGGATATTTCCGTATGACATAAAGTCATTAAATAGTTTGGTAAGAGGTTCTATTATATTACCCCTAAAGGTTCTATAAAAGCAGTTACTAAACCCGTCAGGTCCTGGTGCTTTTTTTGATTTTAATTTTTTAATTGCAGATTCTACTTCATTTTGTAAGACAGGTTCATTTAATACTTCCAGTTGAGCCTCTGTTATACACGGGAGTTTGAGTTCTGTAAAGAATTTGGAAATATCATCAGTACTGTTTCCCCCGGGTAGATTATATAGTTCTGCGTAATATTTTTGAAATGCGTTACCGATCTTCTCTGGCGACAGGACTACTTCTTCTCCGTTTATTTTTATTTTAGAAATAATTTTTTTAATTTTTTCCTTTTTTAATCTATTTGTTAGTAGTTTATCCGCTTTATTCCCTTTATAATACCAGTTTCTTCTTAAACGTTCTAACGCAAGGTTGGATTTGTTTATCAATATATTATTAATACTCTCCTTTATTTTTTTTAATTCTTTACTTGTTTCAAACGATATTTTTTTTTATTCTGTTTTTCCAATCTATCATGATCTATATAAAGTTGTGCCAAGTTTTGTAAGTTTCTTTTTTTTTCCTCTGTGCCCATTTTTATAAAGCTTCCCCTGATTGTACATTTAAACGCACACCAGAGCGTAGATAAGGAGATCTCAGAATTATTATTTTCTCTGAAATAGTCTTCTATAGCCTTTTGTATTGTGTCCACATTTTGTTTTTGTTTTTAACAAATATTCATTCAATCTCCAGTTAGATCTAGTTTTGGCAAATTCTTCTTTGATTTCCAAAATTAGAGCATTATGATCTGACCATGGGATATTAGTGATCAGAATTTTCTTGACCCTTCTAACAATATTTATTTCTGTCAATATGTAATCTATTCTTGAATATACCTGATGCGGGAAGGAAAAGCAAGTATAATCCCTTTCCATAGGATGCCATATGCGCCAAATATCCATAAGACCTGCCTTTTTAATTACCTCGTTAAATTTTTGGGAGGATTGTTCTAACTGTCTCTTGTTCTCATTTGTTTTTAATTTATTTCTGTCCATATCGGGGTCTAGTATACAGTTGAAGTCTCCCATATATATTATTTTCCCTTGTTTAATTTTTTCGACTTTATTCACCAGTTTATTTAAAAACCTTATGGGAGCTTTATTGGGGGCATATAGATTTACAATTGTGTATCTCTGATTGTTTATCTCTCCAATTATTATGAGAGTCCTTCCTTCGTCATCTGAAACTTGGTGAATTAACTTAAAATCTATCTTCGCAGAAATTATAATTGCTACTCCTCTTTTCTTGTTCTTGGGCATAGAGGATCTAAAAATATGTGGGAACTCTTTTGAGCTAAACCTATCTTTGTCATTTTTTAACCAGTGTGACTCTTGTATTCCACATATATGTATTGACTCTTTCCTAATAAAATCGGTGAGGATAACTCTTTTCTGCGGTGTATTTAACCCCCTTACATTGAGAGATGCTATTCTAAGCATACCTTAATTCTATCTGACCCCTTTCCCCTCAGTCTGGACAACCAAAAAATAACATAACATACAAGACATTGCACCCCTACATTTAACATTAAAATAAATGGTTCCTTTCCCATAGGAGCCATAAATATCCCTGCGTTCCTTCCCCCTGTATATCAGGAGGGAAGAAATTTACAAATTAACCACCCTATATGGTTAGGTGATGGGATATACTAACAATTCTATCAAACATGTAAGAAATCTGCGAGTTACCCTTAATTCAAGCGGAGATAATAATATGAGGGAAAAAAAAAAAAAAGTTTTACATTCTTTACCAAAATTCCTTCTCTCTCCTCTGTCTTTTCCCCTGTATTATTTATCTTTAATGCTCATGTCCAATATTATTTACTTAAAGTGTATTAAACTCTCTCTGTTTATTATTTATTTAATTTCCCTATCCTTGTTCCTTACTATTTATACTAATAATATCTATTTTTCAGTGCTCAAGTGCTCCCCTCTCTTGAATTTTACTTCTTTTTACCTGGAACTACTATCATTTATTTGTGTGATATTCAAAAGTATCTTATATTCCTTCACTTCTAACCCCCTTTGTCTTACTCATCCTCTTCCTCTCTATTTCCTTTCTTTCTATATATTCTTTAATGTTTGTGTGAATTATTTAACCATATGATTTTCTGTTTCTCTAATTGTATTTATCTCAGTTCAATTCACCTCGTGTTAATTTCTATAGAAAAAATTATATTAGCTACCCTACTTTCCTAATTTCCTTATTCTTTGTTTCAAAACGCGTCTTTGTATAGACTGCTTATCAATGTTACCAACCATACTCTCTCTTCAAGGGAAAACGATATAGGGGGAAAGACACACAAAAAAAAAAAAAAAACCTTTATAGGGCTACTTAGAGTTACCTCTTCCCGACCCCTATTCATGGGGAGGGGGAGGGGGAAGTCTAATGTAGACCCATACATCTATTATTTAAAGGTTTCCTGAATCCATTTTTGCAAACTCTGAACTTCTCTAAACATTTCCACTTTTTCTCCATACGTGAATCTTAATCCAACTGGGAACAACCAAATATACTTAATTCCCATTTCTCTCAATTTAACGGTGCAAGATGTAAAATTTTTCCTAGCCATTCTGGTACTTCTAGATAGGTCGTTAAATATTTTGATGGATTCATATTTAGAGTCCTGTAGGGACTTGGATCTCATTGCCCTCATAATTTCTTGTTTAAGTCTATATGAGTTTAAAGCTGCAATGACGTCTCTTGGATGCTGGGCTGGAATATTGCTTGGGTTTGGGATTCTATGTATTCTTTCCGTACAAAATTGGCTATTGTTCTGCTGGACCCCCAAAAATTTACAAAACTCTTTTAGGAATTCGTCAAGTCCTCCTGAAGTCACTTCTTCTTGGATTCCTCTTATTCTGATGTTGTTTCTCCTTGCTCTATCTTCGTTATCTGAAATCTTGGCTTCCATTACCGCCATTTTTTTTCCATCTGTATAATTCTTTCTTCATTTAAACCTTGTTGTAGTTTTATATGATCCATTTTGTCTTCCATTAGATTTATTTTGGCTATCTCTGTTTTAAAATCCCCCATCATTAGGTGTATCTCTTTCTTTATATTTTCTAGTTGCGCTTGTAAGCATTCATTCAAGAGATCTTTTCCAATCAGGCCAGCGTCTTTACTTAGAGAGTCCGATATTTCATGCTCGGGGTTTGTTTGTTTGTATTATAGATTGCATTATGGGTTGGGCTGCTCCATTTATACTATTTCTCCTTTCTGCCTTCTCCTTATCTTGGGGTGAGAAATAGTTTGAAAGTCTTTTTTCATTTCTTTGGTCGAGTTTTTTTTCTCTTTTGTTTCCCAGCTTAAGTTCACTTTTTTTGTTTGCCATTATTGCACTTTCTTGTATGGAGTTAATAAGAGCAGGATAGTATGTATCAAAAAGTATATATAAAAAAAAAAAAAAGTTTTTTATTTGATTGTTCCGTCTTTCTTTCGCTTGATTGTGTCCGGTATCTTGAGTTCAGGGACTAGGGTCTCACGGCGTTCCACGGCTTTCAATTGTTCTCTGGTGTTTTATTCTTAAGTTCCAGTTATCTTAACATTCGTTCTTAACATCTTAACATTCAACAAGTGAACTTTAGAGCTTTTAGAGCATTTAGAAAGAAAAAAAAAATATATATATATAATTTTATCCAATTAACCCACAGCTCTCCAGATAGCTCCAGGCCATTTACAAAATAGTAATTTTCCCTCTTGAATGTCTATTTTGAACGTGTACATGGGACTTAACGATATTCCATACTATTCCATATATTCTGTGTTATTCCATTTTTTTTTTTTTCTGTCTTAGCTATTTTATGGATAACAATTAAGTTAAGCACGCTTATCCAGAAGAGAACTCTCTCAGCCAAAATTCGTTTGGAACCTTTGCACGCTCCTGTTAACGGAGTTTTCAATAATAATAATAGGTTAGACACATATCTCCAGTGGGAACGAGTCTCACAACCGGGATTAATTTGGAGCCTTTTCCACGCTCCTATTAATGGACTTTTCCTTAGGTCTATATATCAGTATATATCAACTGAAATTAATTTGGAACCTTTGCACAACCTTTGCACACTCCTATTGGTGGAGTTTTCAGTAAGTCTATATATCTGTATATATCCAGTATTTACCAAGTTTACGTTCAATATGCCCGTGAAAGGGATAAAATAGTTTTCTGTTGATTATGCAGACATTATTCAGCTTGTTTATATGCTTTTTATATACTTGCAGTTAGATTGTCTTCTGCCTGTTATTTATGCCATTTTTTAGGCTTGCTGCCGTACTGGATGTTCCGAATTGCTCGTCTGTCCGTCCACCATGTGTATCTGCACGTTCGTTCCCCTTTACTGCATTGACACTAACTTCAGTCTTCACTGTCCTGGATCTCTATGCCACCGGAGACTCTCCTGTGCTATCTGGACACTGTCAGCCGCGTGTCCACTCATCCGTCGCCAGCTACCGCCAACTGCCGCCATAGACCCTCGGCCTCAGGTACCTCGCGGCTTCCTTATCTTTTTCGCGGCTTTTCCCCTCACCTTCCGCGGGACGTGACCGGCGTGCGTCGTCACGTCATCGCCCCTCCCCCCCTATTGAGAAACAAAAAAAGGTGCCAAACTAATCTTATTGATTTTTTTGATTGGGTAACTAAAATTATAGATCAGGGTGGTGCAGTAGACATTGCTTACCTCGATTTCAGTAAGGCTTTTGACACTGTTGCACATAGAAGGCTTATCAACAAACTACAATCTTTGAGTTTGGATTCCAATATTGTTGAATGGGTAAGGCAGTGGCTGAGTGACAGGCAACAGAGGGTTGTAGTCAATGGAGTATATTCGAAGCTTGGGCTTGTCACCAGTGGGGTACCTCAGGGATCTGTACTTGGACCCATTCTCTTTAATATTTTTATTAGTGATATTGCAGAAGGTCTTGATGGTAAGGTGTGTCTTTTTGCGGATGATACTAAGATATGTAACAGGGTTGATGTTCCAGGAGGGATAAGCCAAATGGGAAATGATTTAGGTAAACTAGAAAAATGGTCAGAGTTGTGGCAACTGACATTTAATGTGGATAAGTGCAAGATAATGCATCTTGGACGTAAAAACCCAAGGGCAGAGTACAGAATATTTGATAGAGTCCTAACCTCAACATCTGTGGAAAGGGATTTAGGGGTGATTATTTCTGATGACTTAAAGGTAGGCAGACAATGTAATAGAGCAGCAGGAAATGCTAGCAGAATGCTTGGTTGTATAGGGAGAGGTATTAGCAGTAGAAAGAGGGAAGTGCTCATGCCATTGTACAGAACACTGGTGAGACCTCACTTGGAGTACTGTACACAGTACTGGAGACCCTATCTTCAGAAGGATATTGATACCTTAGAGAGAGTTCAAAGAAGGGCTACTAAACTGGTTCATGGATTGAAGGATAAAACTTACCAGGAAAGGTTGAAGGATCTTAACATGTATAGCATGGAGGAAAGACGAGACAGGGGGGATATGATAGAAACATTTAAATACATAAAGGGAATCAACACAGTAAAGGAGGAGACTATATTTAAAAGAAGAAAAACTACCACAACAAGAGGACATAGTCTTAAACTAGAGGGACAAGGGTTTAAAAATAATATCAGGAAGTATTACTTTACTGAGAGGGTAGTGGATGCATGGAATAGCCTTCCAGCTGAAGTGGTAGAGGTTAACACAGTAAAGGAGTTTAAGCATGCGTGGGATAGGCATAAGGCTATCCTAACTATAAGATAAGGCCATGGACTAATGAAAGTATTTAGAAAACTGGGCAGACTAGATGGGCCGAATGGTTCTTATCTGCCGTCACATTCTATGTTTCTATGTTTCTATGTTAGCTACCTAAGAACATCTGGTGAGAACATCTACTTAACTGGTAATTATGCTGGTTTTATTTAATTAATCCAAATTAATTAAAAATCTAATAGCATGATATATGACTGGATAAATCACGGTCAGATTTCAATATTTAGAAATCTTAGTTAACTAAAGAATATATAGTTATAAACATTCCATTCTGCAGGTGGAATTAAGAATAATTATATATTAATGTGATATTATCACGTGTTAGCATACCGATGTTTTTATCCAGATGTATTGATTTGCTCTAAAATAAGATAAGATATCTTTTTAGGCAAATTAAAATTCAGTTTATAGAATCTGGTAGATTATTCTTATTGGATGGTTCCAGGAAATGATTAATGAGCTGGTTTAAATGTTATTTTGATTAAAAATGACATAAGAATAGGATATTAAATGCCTAGGAGGATCTAGTCAGCATTGAAAGGGTTACTCAGTTGATCTAACTGTTAGCCAAGGTTATACGACTCTTCGCTGCACCGTGTGAAGTTTTACTTTCTGTTTGTAAAGTACCTCATAAATCTTGTCTTGACAAGTGATGCTGTTAGCCATTGAACGTGTATAGCCATGCCATTGTATTGCATATTCATGTTATACTAAATATTCACTGATTATTATCATGCATGTTGCCTAGTATTATTATTATTTGTCACAATACATTATATCTATTTTTATAACAAATTGTGATTTTATTTATATGGAATACATTTCACTTACATGGTAACGATCTCTCAGATCTAAGAGAATTCAAATAGTGGGCAATTCTCGACTGTTTAATATTATCATCCCATAAATATCTTTCCTTCATCCGATGCTCAAGGCCGCCATCACAATCCTCCCCAAACAAGGTATAGACCACACTCAATGCAGTAGCTACCGTCCAGCATGTATCAGGGTTAATGGTCAACTCTCCAATCCATTGCCCATAGCAAACAGAACGCAGCAGGGATGCCCACTGTCCCCACTCTTCTTTGTGATGTAATGAAGCCCTTACTTCAGGCCATCCACAGAAACACGCGGATTAGGGGATACTCCTGTCTGGGTAAAGAAGAAAAAGTCTCCACCTTTGCGGACGATATTCTATTCTCTGTCCCAGATCCTGTTAATTCATTGCCTCATGTGATGTCTAATCTACAGAAATTCAGCACCCTTACCAACTTTAAGATTAATATTGCTAAGTACGAGTTTCTAGGCATTCACGTACCCTACACCCTCTGGGGGCACAAAATTCCAGTGACCGGCAGGAGGGAAGTGCTCCCTCCTGCCAGGTCACCTCCTGGAACCCCAGAGCGGCGCGGCGTGCGGCTGAACTGGATTAGGAGGCGGCAAGGGAGCTCTGATCTCTCTGACTGGCTCCCTCGCGCGCCTTTTGCTGATGCCGCGGGAGCCGGAATATGACATCATATTCCGGCTTCCGCTGCATCAGAAAAAAGCCTGCGAGGGAGCCGGTCAGAGAGATCAGAGCTCCCTCGCCGCCTCCTAATCCAGTTCAGCCGGACGCCTCCCAGCAGCCCCATTGGACCACCAATGAGAGACCCACGCCAGCTTTCCAGGTAGGGAGGCTGGGTGGGAAATTTACATTTAATTTAGATTATTAATTACTGTGTGTGTGTATGTGTGTGTGCATGTGAGTGTGTCTGTGAGTTTGTGTGTGTGTGTGAGTGTGTATGTCAGTGTGTGTGTGTGCATGTGAGTATGTGTGTCTGTGAGTTTGTGTGAGTGAGTGTGTCTGTCAGTGTGAGTGAGTGTGTCTGTCAGTGTGTGTGAGTGTGTATGTCAGTGTGTGTGCGCACATGTGAGTATGTGTGTCTGTCAGTGTGTGTGTGAGTATGTGTGTCTGTCAGTGTGTGTGTGTGAGTATGTGTGTCTGTGAGTTTGTGTGTGTGTGTGTCTGTCAGTGTGTGTGTGTGCATGTGAGTATGTGTGTCTGTGAGTTTGTGTGTGTGTGTGTGGGCATGTGAGTGTGTGTCTGTCAGTGTGTGTTTGTCAATTAGTCTGTCAGTATTTGTGTGTCTGTCAGTGTGCGTGTGAGTGTCTGTCAATGAATGAGTGTGTCAGATAAGTGAATCTGGCTGTCAGAGACGTCTGTGTGTTTGTCATTGAGTGTGTGACTGTCAGTGTTTATACACCCCTGACTGTAGCGTGGCCAAGCGGAGTGTACCGTGGTACAGGAACTTCTGTTTCCTGTACCTGGCAGGACTGACAGGAAATGCTCACTGTACCGGGATTCGCTCCGCTCAGACATGCTACAAGAAAGGTAGGAGGCACACCAGGAAGGGGAGGGGACCACTATGGGGGTGGGTGGCGCACCAAGGACAGGGAGAGGAGGGGAGAGATACCCTGAGGTACAGGAAAAGGGGGGAGGGGAGAGGAACACTAAGGGACAGGGAAAGGAGGAGAGAGGGGAGAGGAACAGTAAGGGTCAGAGAAGGTAGGGGACCATTAAGGGACGGGGAGAGGGGCTGGATGTGAAAGAAACACACAGCGGGGCTTGAGAAGGAAAGAGACACACACAAAGGAGCTGGGAAGAGTAAAAGACACAAAAGGGCTGGGAGAAAAGGAGTCACACAAAGGGCCTGGGAGGAGTAAGACACACAAAATGTGGGAGGATGTAAGAGTCATACAAAGAGGAAACATAGGAGACACACAAAGGCAAAAATAGGAGATAAAATACACTAAAGGGAGTCAGATATTTAAAGACGGGATAAGAAACACAAAAGGGAGGTTAAGAGGCACACAGGTGAAGATGTTTTTGGGGGGCGGAAAAATACATCTTCGCCTATGTACCCAAAATTCTTTGCACCGGCCCTGCATACTACATTCCCTAAACACACACTCTATACAACCCCTACACACACTACATCACCTATGCACACACACACTACAGCCCATATGCACACACTCACTGCATCCCCTATACATAAGTATCCAAAATAAGTTAAAGGGGTATGTAGCTGACTATACCCAAAGCTAGCACATAGTCAGGATAGCATAGCAAAATCTTCAAAATACACCGCTGACCGCGTTCGACTGAATAAAGATGGCCGCCGCCACGTGTTCATTTGTACGAACGGCGGCCATCCAGCGGTCGGCAATTTACCTACAGCAGCCTCCCAGCCTGGGAGGTAAATTGACGGCACACTTTCACTTCTGTGTGGTCCGCCTGTGTGGTACTTGGTTCAGTAAGCCCCATTTACTGAACCAAGTGGGGAAAAGGCACAAACAAGTTATTTTACAGGTCTGGGGACAGTGTCACAATGTGCCCACAGACTGTTCTTAAAGGGCCATACACATCAGGGCCATAGTCATGAGGAAGGAGGCTGGTAATTAGGCTTCTCCATAATCCAGGGTAACAGGGCAATTTGTCACTTAAAAGAATAGTGACAAAATACATTTTGGAACAGTTCCTTTGACAGTTTTTTTTATTGGTAGTGTCATCACAATGAAATAGTGATGGGAAAAATCCACATAATTAAAATGTGACAAATACATGGAATAACTTTCCAGCAAAGGCAGTAGATGTCAATTCAGTAAGAAAATGAAAACCTGCATTAGATAGGCATATGAAAATTATGTAAACGTGACAATGTCAATGGGATTAAACGTAAAGTTTTGTAACAGGTGGACAAATTGGCAGATTGTCTGCTGCTGGTATCTGACGAGAAGATTTATGGTTATACTTAGAGGTGCATTCCCTATGAGAGCTAATAATTTGTACCCAAACTATTGTATCACTAGAATATGCCTTGCTTTAGCTTTGGCACCTATAATTCAAGTTTCTCTTATTCTACAACCTTGCACAATATGTTAGTTTTACTAAAGTGAGAATTCAACGTGAATTTAAAATTTAAGGGCAAAGCATGGCTGACTTTTTCCAGTTTGGAAATGTTCTAATGTTACCTTGAATTGGAAATGCATATTGAATTCACTTTGAATTCTCACTATAGTAAATACACTGTATATGTTTTAATATGCTCTCAACGCTCCAAGTCTTACCCCTCCCCTCCAGGGAAAATATCTGTGAACTTCTCAAGCATAAGATTCACAGCTCCTGCTCAAATGGGCATTAACCCTCATCCATGCATGCCACCTGGATAAACACTCACCCATGACATGTTTTGATTGTCTTTAACCCCTTTCATTGCATACCTACGATACGCTGAAACACCTATTCATGTTGCTCAATAATACATCCAAGCACCATCTCTCACAATACATATTTCTCTCTGTCTCGCGAGGTTAGTGGCAGGAACGATGTTAGGTGATAAAAAAAAAAGATATGGGGCTTCAGCCCAATGGTAAATTTCAGTGCACCTTTCACAAATATTGACTTGAGCCCCATACCGCTGTGTTGAATAATTATTTTTTACTATGATGCATTAAAGTGGCACTATAACTAATTATGTTACGGAATGCGTTTTTATTTCTCAGTATTATAGGGGACTCAGAGTTAACACAGAAATTCTGCCTAAATCAGATCCAGGGGATCTCAGGACCCAACTCGGGACCCATGTCAGCCCACCTTAGTAACACCCTTGGTTGTTGGTTAGGTAAGAGTTTCTCATACCCAAAAGAGCTTGAAAGAGGTCACCTCCCAACATGTTGATAACATCCTGGATAGAAGATCTGAGGTGCTGCTGTTCTGTAGTACATAGTTGCGCATGGTACGTGCAGAGCAGGTGCAGAGCCCTCTGTGTGCCTGCAGACAAAATACATAACACACACATATATATAGTATATTAGTAGCATATACATTAGATATTTTCATGGTGTGTTCTATCACATCATGGAAACCATAATGTGTACAAATGGTAGCTCTAGTTATATATAAGGTTTATTATTTGTGGAGGGAGGGAGCAAGAACAGCATTAGGAAGCAGAATAGAGCAGAGGTGAGTGTACTTTAAAAACAGACTGTTTATACAGAAAAGCTCCACTTGTAGGTCAGAGTAAGGAATACAGAGGTGTAATGTTTCTGGCAGTTAGTGGGAGCTGTAGTGAGACTAGAACAAAATTCTCACCTGTCTTGGGAGACATTTTGCAGCAGTAATATTCCTGCAGTCTAATTGGAACTCAGCAAATTGTCACACACTAGGTAAGAGCCTGTCTGTTAGTGCCTGTTGTATTCCTGACAGGAAGCCTCTAATCCCTCCCACATCAAATATTTTCACACCCACTGTCCTCTCTGTCTGGGTCAGCACTTTTTACTTTCAATCTCTCCTTTTCCCAATCTCATTCCTCTCTTCATTGTGATAGTTCCATCTCTCTCTCTCTCCTGGGGGAGGTTTGCTTATACAAACTAGGACAAAGTGCATCTATTTCAAATACACTGGTTTGCAATTAAATTTAAAGTGACACACACGCACGACTCATACAACACGCTGACAGTGGTAGCTTATAATAAGACCAATTATGAGGAAGATGATGCAGTATTTTAACCACTTAGTGACTGAGATGGTTCAAGGTTTTTGTGCATTGGTCCCTGAACTAAATGTGGCTCCTGTGCTATGTATTTTTTTTTTTCACTGTATTTTTACACTTTCTCAATAAAAAAAGAAAAAAAAGAAAAAAGAAAAATTAGTAAAAATGTAATTTGTCATTCATGCTTAAAATGATTTCTGCACAATTAATGTAAGTTAATAAAATACATCACAATTTCAGGAATTAGACCTAAATTCAAGAAATAGAGTTTTAAAACTAAAACTTTGAAAATTTTCCTATGTGGGGAATGTTAGTGTTTATCAAGTCCAAAATCACTAAACAGACATTCCAGAGCATTTACCTAGCGTCATTTTGACACTTTTTATATAACCATTTTGTAACCATTTTGTTCTTAAAACCATTCACACACTATTTAATTGTAACTGTGAATATTGCAACCCTGAAAATAAAACATGTTGGGTTCAACTACACACTCATATACCCTAAATGTAGTTTGCTAGTGGGGTTTGTTTTGTTTTGGACGTTAAAGGAGAGATCTGCCTAGATTGGTTCCTTGTCACCTTGTGCAAATTTTATGGCAAGACAGGAGGCTTCATATTTGCTTAAACCTTCTTTACTGAACCTCCTAGCAGCAAAGAAATAGTTAAACATATAGAGAAAAAAAATCAACCAATCAGGACACATCTTAGAACATATCAGTCTGTCAATCTCCTCCCAACTCCTCTTTCTTTGCTGCTTGCCTCCCAGGTGAGCCTATTCCAATTATAGTTCTCTCTCTCTCTCTCTCTCTCTCTCTTTCTCTTTCTGTTGTTTTTGTGTGTTTAATTTATCTCTAAGCCCTTTATGACACCGACCTTTCTCAGGTCAGCACACTGTGCAGTCCCTTCCCTGTGATTTTAGTTAATCTCTAACTATTTATTTAGACTTGTACCTTACTAAACGTTTTTTTTGTGAGGTTCTTATCACGCCGCACCACTGCTGTGGCCTATTATAATCACGCCAGC